>NC_084823.1:41360288-41660288 GCF_958449725.1 Rosa rugosa
CTAAACACTGAGTTGTAATCAATCGGCAATTGGGGCTGGCTTTGCCAATTGGTACTTGGTTGGATGGTAAGAACACATCTTTAGTAGATATGGCTTTATTGTGGTTCATGTCTGCTCTTGAAGTGTAGTTTAATGGTAGTTATCTTGGCATAATGGCCAACCCTAGTAGTTGCACTATGTCAATAAACCCATCAGACGACAGAGCTCAGATGACAGAATGATGGTTTTCTGTTGTCTGAATAATTTTAACGACAGAATGAAAAAATTCTGTTGTCTGAATATAGTGTATATCATGGTAAATGAGGTTTCTGAAAAAGGTTTTGTTTCAGACAACAGATTTCTGTTGTTCATTAAACTGAGATTGATTTAGTTTTGGTTGTTTGAGATTTTATTTTGTGTGAAAGGAACTGTTTCTAAAAGTTGTGTTTCAGACAACAGATTTCTGTTGTGCAAGAAACTGAGATTGATTCTCACTTGTTTGGTTTTTTTTTTTTTTTTTCCCTTCCTTTCTGTTTTTTTTTTTGGCACAACGTGAAGACATATTCGTCTAACACTTAATCATATTTTGGCCCGACAAATTCGTCAAACTGATAGAAACCTAGAAACAGTCTCTCAGCTCGCTTTCGCTCTCAAACCAATTTTCTCCCTCGCTCTGGTACACAACAGAAATCTTTGTAAGGAAAACCCAATCCAACATCAATCTCGATCGATTCATGGTAGCTTAAATCTTAGCCATCTTCTTCTTTCCCTTATTTGCAGACTCCTCTTCGATAAGCTCGACGAGCTTCTAACTGTTCTGTTCAATGAATCAACCCTAAGTATTCATCTCACTTTGCCTAGGCAGCAACACAGGCGGTTTAAGCGGAGCCTGTTATCTCTTTAACCCAAAAGCTGAAGAGAAAAGTTCAAGGCCAAGCCTACTGATTACTACCACTTCTCCACTCACGAAGAGATGGGTATTCAATCTCTCTCTCATTCTTTCACTTTTTCCTCTATTTCTATATATTTGCAAGGTCTCAGCTTCTTGGTGTTTTCCAGATCTAGATGAATTTGTACATGAAGAGATGGGTTGAATCCAAAAGCTAAAGAGAAAAGTTCAAGGGCAAGCCCACTGATTACTACCACTTCTCCACTAACGAAGAGATGGGTATTCAATCTCTCTCTCATTCTTTCACTTTTTTCCTCTATTTTTATATATTTGCAAGGTCTCAGATTCTTGGTGTTTTCCAGATCTAGATGAATTTGTACATGAAGAGATGGGTTGAATCCAAAAGCTAAAGAGAAAAGTTCAAGGGCAAGCCCACTGATTACTACCACTTCTCCACTAACGAAGAGAAGGGTATTCAATCTCTCTCTCATTCTTTCACTTTTTCCTCTATTTTTATATATTTGCAAGGTCTCAGCTTCTTGGTGTTTTCCAGATCTAGATGAATTTGTACATGTTTTGCACATTCCGATTTTGAATTTGGAGTTCAATTGAAGATTCAAAGCTAGTTGGTTCAAAAAAGAGGTAATTTTACTCCTTCATTTTTTCTCTTGCTTTACTGGTAGTGGCAGTATGGCCTTCCCTCTTCGGTCCTCGCTCTTTCCTCATCTATGTGATGAAATTGTTTAACTTAAATTATCAGTGATATAGTTTTATCCATGTCTTTGCTTTGCTTTTTAATTTAGTTGTTTTGTTTTTATATCAATTTTTTTGCAGGTTAGAGATTTGGGGAACCTAATTGGGTTGTACACAGAGTGGCACTCTCATTTGCTGCTCAATTACTCAT
Organism: Rosa rugosa; assembly: GCF_958449725.1. Classification (NCBI taxonomy): domain Eukaryota; kingdom Viridiplantae; phylum Streptophyta; class Magnoliopsida; order Rosales; family Rosaceae; genus Rosa; species Rosa rugosa. The sequence continues at coordinate 41,362,061 of NC_084823.1, forward strand.
TCGATCAGTTTGTGCATGAAGTGCAACAAGTGGTGGCCACAAAAAGAGTCAAGGTATCTGATATCCTCCTTCTCGCTCTTGATTTTAGATCCTTTTAAAAATTTGCTTCAGATTTTGATTAATTTTCAGTCTTTTTGAGTAGATGTCTCTCAAAGAATTGAGAGAGAGATTTTGATTACTTGTTTTGACAATTTCTTTGATCACTAAGTCATGTGTTTGTTCAATAACTGGGATTGTTTGCAAATGTTTCATGCACTAGCTGCAATTTGAGGGCATTTCTACTTGTAGTTATAGAACAGTAATCTGAGATAGAAAATTGAAATACAAATTACTTCTTTAGTGATGAAGTTAACATTGATTTGTGGAGGTCGTATTTACGTTTATATGTAGTGTAGCTTTGATATTCAATAGATTCTTCAAAGTAGTGGGTTAAGCTGTTTGGGTAGTTCTATGCGTGATAAAAGAAGGAACTAAACATATTTCATATAATTGGCTCTATGGAGTGTGTTTGTGGGGGGGGGGGGGGGGGGGGGTGAGTGTTACTTTTTGTAATATAACCTTATTATATATGACATCCAAATGCATCAGAATAAAAAGTAGCATGTAAAGGGAAGTGGGCTCAGGGTTTCAAAAAGAAGATGGTGGAACTAAGAAAGGTGGAAATCTTATATGAGTTGTAAAGGTCGTACCATTTATGTGCCATAACAGTCCTACTAAAAACAGCTGATATTGGGTAAAATATTTGTGTTCGATCCCTCTTTCTTTGCATATAGTGGGTGCTTTGTCAAAAGTGAGCATGTAATTCCTTGTTGTCTACATTAGGCACCACTGCAAAAGCAGAACCAATAAAATCATTCATGCTTGGTTTATATGAACCGGTAATATTTGTGCACATTAACAGAACCATATAACTTATGATTTATATGGTACATGTTTTCCTTGCTTGATCTGTGTGATGCATTTTAAAACTGGTTTCTTCTCAAAATATTTGGGGCTTGTATTTTATTATTGCATGTTAATTAATTATATATTGTGGTGGGATTTGGTATTATAAATTTCATATATTGATCTAATTGGCTAATTTTAGATTGATAAATGGTTAATTTAATAATAAGCAGAATAAACAAAACAATTCTGGCGAAGAAGGCAAGAAGTATAAGTGAAACAATTCATACAAAATGGGTTTGGAAGTTATTAATAGCCTTTCTTTTGTTATTCGATCACCTTATGGATTGGTCTTTGATCATCCCCTTTGTTTGTCTAGTTATTTATTAAGTAAGAAGCTATTTTTCTATATTCTAATAGCTATGCATATTGTTTGATCTCTCTGACTTGAATTAAAGACCCAGTACAATATTGCTATCCAACTTTTGCTAAACAACATATATATATATATATATATATATATATATATATATATATATATATATATATATATATATATTTAATTACACACACACCATATTATATATGCGATACCTGAATCGAAAAACTTTGCTACATGTCTAATAAAAGAGCCACAGAGAATGTGCTAGCTTGCATATTATAGTAATTAAGTAACTACATTTTTTGGTTCCATGAATGTGCGTAATGTGCAATGATGATCCAATGAGATTATTGGCATATTACCAATTTATCATGCAAATATTTAAACCTTTCAGCCCAAATTATTGGTCATCCAATATATCTTAACATGTTCTTGTATGCAGGTCTATTTGATACTTGACTAATTTAGCCTTGCTGGAGAGCTCCAAGAAACAAACAAGAAGGTGAGATTATTTGATCTATCCTGCAATCTTTCCACAATCTTTCCACATTTATCTTTTTCTGAAGTTAAAGATATAAGTGACTTAAATCATAATCTTGATAACAAAGTTTTTAATTTGCTTTGTCTAAAATGGTCTTCTTTGGTAACAAAGAATATTAATAATCTTGATAGATCTGGAAATGAGTATAATTCAAGGAAAGTATGCAACTGAAAAATATATGGTATGCAAAATGGTTTAAAGTTCCTAACAAATATGTATTTTCCTCTTAGTTTAAGTATATATCATGATCTTCGCTAGATAAAATGTTAGAATTCTAATTGTTTTATATGTTTGTATATATAAGATGGATAAATCATGGATGAAAGAAGATAGAAGATCACTAAAGTTTCAGATAGGACTTGAAGAATTTTTTAAGTTTGCGTCGGCTAATGCAAGGGACACAAATAGCATATGTTGCCCTTGCTTGAAGTGTTGTAACAATGATTTTTGGTCCATAGGGGTGATTAAGGACCATATATTTTTTAATGGTATAGATGTCAACTATAGGCATTGGAAGTGGCATGGAGAACCATCAACTTCTGCCTTGAATGTTGCTAGAGGGGATTCTGAAACAGTTGAGATGAATCCTGATTTTGGGATAGAAGAGGATGAAGAAGGTATGAAGGGTAGTGAGGATGAGGGGATTTCGGAAGACTCGAATGAGTTTAGGAAGTTTGTAGAGGATGGAGATAAGCCCCTATATCCTGGTTGTACTAAGACAACCAAGTTGAATGGCTTGATACAAACATTCAATCTAAAAGCTAAACACGGCATGACTGATGCTTGCTATTCAGACATGTTAATTATGATTGGCCTATTGCTTCCTGAAGGGAATGAGTTACCAGGGTCAGTTTATGAGGCCAAAAGAACACTGCGCTCATTGGGGATGGAGTATGAAAAGATTCATGCTTGTCCAAATGACTGCATCTTATATAGGTTGCAGCATGCTGATGCAACAAGCTGCCCCACTTGTGGTGAATCAAGGTGGAAACTAGGCAGGGACAAATCCGAGAAAGAAGGGGTACCCGGGAAGGTATTGTGGTACTTCCCACCGATCCCAAGGTTCAAAAGGATGTTCCAATCAACTGTTTCAGCAAAGGAACTGACTTGGCATGTCAAGGATAGAAAGAATGATGGAATGATGAGGCATCCAGCGGATTCCCCGACTTGGAAAATGATTGACACAAAATGGCCAGATTTTGGTGTAGAGCCTAGGAACCTTAGACTAGCTCTTTCATCAGACGGGTTTAACCCACATAGTTCTCTAAGTAGCAAATACTCATGCTGGCCTGTTATACTTATCACGTATAACCTTCCTCCATGGTTGTGCATGAAAAGGAAGTACATGATGTTGACATTGTTAATTTCTGGACCTAAACAGCCCGGAAATGATATCGATGTCTATCTGCAGCCGTTGATTGATGATCTGAAAGTGTTGTGGGATGGGGTTGAGAGAGTATATGATGCTGTAAGAGGAGAGTATTTTACATTGAGGGCAGCACTGTTGTGGACAATTAACGATTTTCCCGCATATGGGAACTTATCGGGAAGCATTGTCAAAGGATACAATGCTTGTCCAGTATGTGTTGAAGAGACCAAACCGTATAGGTTGAAGAAGTCTAAAAAAATGGCATTCATGAGGCATCGAAGATTCCTGCCACGACATCATCCATATCGAAAGCAAGCTGCTGCTTTCGACAACACTGTAGAGGAGGGTGAAGCTCCTAAACCATTAAGTGGAGAGGAGGTTTTGTCAAGAGTTCAAGGTCTTGATTGGCCATTTGGCAAAAAAAACCCTCATCCCCCTTATAAGGGTCTTGAAGATCAAAACAGACCTTGTTGGAAGAAAAAGTCTGTTTTCTTTGAACTTGCATACTGGAAACATCTTCCGGTAAGACATAATCTTGATGTGATGCATATTGAGAAGAATTGTTGCGATGCTATCCTTGGTACGTTGTTGAATATTCCGGGGAAGACTAAGGATGGGGCTGCTGCTCGTTTAGACATGGTTGATATGGGTATACGCACTGATTTGAAGGCTACAAGCACTGGAAAAAGGGAGAAGTTGCCTTTGGCTAGTTGGAACTTGTTCCTTGATGAGAGAAAGATCGTTTGTAGTTCATTTTTCAATATGACTGTTCCGGTTAGGTTTTCATCCAATGTACGAAATCTGGTGTCAATGGAGGATTTAAGACTCGCCGGTCTTAAATCACATGATTGCCACACTATAATGCAACTTCTTCTCCCAATCGCACTACGTTCAGTTTTAGAGAAACCGGTTCGGTATGCAATTATCCGGTTCTGCCTATTTTTCAAAGCAATATGTAGCAAGGTGATCGATGTTTCAAAGCTGGAACAAATGCAAGCAGACCTGGTTGATACAGTTTGCCTGCTTGAGAAGTTCTTTCCACCCTCATTTTTTGACATAATGATTCACCTAACTGTTCATCTCGTTAGGGAAGTCGAGTTATGCGGTCCGGTCTTTTTTAGATGGATGTACCCTTTCGAGAGGTACATGAAGGTGTTCAAAGGATGGGTGAGAAATCGACAATTTCCTGAGGGCTGCATTGCAGAGAATTATATTGTTGAAGAGGCAATTGAGTTTTGCTCAGAACGTATACTTCCTGAAGATGCTACCACTGTTGGGATCCCTTTGAGAACCAAATCTGGGTTTTTAAATGGCTGCAAGCCGTTGTCAGGTGCCACCATGATTAGTGTGAATCAGAAGCAGCTAGACCTAGCTCACCTTTGTGTATTACAGAACACGGAAGATGCAATCCCATATTTCACGTAAGTGATATTAATTCTTCTGTTACAATTTTAATGTTGTACTATATTAACGTACACATTCATTTAGGTTTTTCTGCTCATTTCATGCATTTCCCCCTTTGCAGTGAGCATATGGAATTATTGAAGTTAAGTTTCCCAAGGTTCATCAAAAATGAAAAGTGGTTGAAGCAAAAACAGAATCTTACCTTTGCTGGTTGGTTAAAGGAGAGGGTACATAGCTTATTCTCTACTCTATTTTATTTAGGGTTTAGGAAGTAAATTATAAGTTTTGTTTGACTCAAAACTTGTGTTGTATGCTCTTTGACATATGATGTAATTTGCAGGTTGCAAACGAAATGAGATTTGCCGATAATTCTATTTCAGAAAGTATCAGGTGGCTCGCAGGTGGACCGAAAAAGGAGGTCCCTACTTTTAGTGGATATCATGTTAATGGGGTTGATTTCAACACTATTGCGCGTGACAAAGTCAGATCAGTTCAAAACAGTGGCGTTTTTTTAGTTGCGGATGCAATGCAAGTTGCTAGTGCAAAGGATAATAACCCCAAAACCGATGATATGGACTTCTACGGTAGGATACAGCAAATCTGGGAGGTGGACTACTACAAGTTTAGGGTACCGGTCTTTATGTGCGATTGGGTTGAGTCAGCCAGGGGGATTAAAGTAGATGAACTTGGCTTTACTTTGGTTAAACTGAATAGAATAGGGCATTTAAATGATCCATTTGTCTTAGCCACGCATGTCAAACAAATTTTCTACATAGATGACCCCCTTGATGATCAATGGTCAGTGGTAATACGATGCCCGGATAGTGACTACCAAGGGGCTGGTAATGATGAAGAGCTAGAAGATATTGAAGTGGCGCAGCACCCATTTATTCCTATAATGCCATCAATCGAGACATTTGATGATGTACTTGGTGAAGAGCCAAGCTCCTACATTCGAGATGGCAATGAAGGAATATGGGTGGATTAGTGATTAGGAAAAGAGCTTAGTGATCTGAATGTATGCATTTTACTATAGGTTGGGTTTCGTTGTTTAGTTTTATATCTACGTACTTTGTTAAGTTGCAATAAAGTTTTTGTTATATAAAGACTACTTTGATTCTTGCATTTCCTGCTTCACTATTGCTTTTGTTGATTTTTGCCTAAGTATTTGTTTCTTGTTTAATAATTAATTTCTGTTTATCTGAATAATTGTCATGTTATTTAACATGTAGCTAACTACATTTGCTCTTTGTTTCAGATAATGTCGCCGTCCACACGATCATCAGCATCTGCAAGATCCATAGCACTAAGGATTAGGAGTGCGGCGATGAAACGATCAAGATCAACATCTGCCATACCAATAAATGCAAGTATTTCAGAGGTAGCTTCCTCCCCCAAAAAGCAGGTGACTCCACGAAAAAAGACTACTGCACAAAAGAAGTATAAAACTACTAGAAAACCTTCCTCTCCCAAGAAGTGTCAAACTACATCAAGAAAAGTGAAGCTGATCATGACTGCTGAGTTGAAGAAAGGAGCATCATCAAGTAAGTCGTCCAAAAAGTCAAGTTCCACAAACAACAAGGTCGCTGCTCATGATGATGATGATGATGATGATGATGATGAAAACGTAACCGGTGGATTAAAGTTGTTGAAGCGAGGGATGGTAACTATGAGCCGCATCACAAATAGACTTATCCGAGGAAAGAAGTTAACTGTCAAGTTCAATGATAAAGGGGAACCTGTTGGTAAGGTGGCAAATGAAATGCAGTCTTACATAGGAGTGTTGGCTCGTACAAAGATCCCAATCTCAATACCGGATTGGAGAGACGTGGATCCAGACGAAAAGGAAAAAATTTGGGAATCAATAACGGTACTTATACTCATCATAGAGCTCAATTTTTTCAAATTACATTGACAAACACATGGTTTTAATGTTATTGGACCACTATTAGTACTCTGATTTGAAATTTATTTTTGCTACGTGTTTAGGATGCATTTGTCATACCTAAAGAATGTCGGAAAATGGTGATCACATCAGCTGCAAATAAATGGAGAGAGTTCAAGAGCAAGTTGACCAATTTATACATTATCCCTTACATGAATGAACCTGATCTCTTGGAATTTCCACCGGATGATTACCGAAGCATAACGAAGGACAATTGGCAAACCTTTGTTGCTGACAGGCTTTCAGCTAGTTTTCTGGTTTGTTGTTCATTTAATGAATTTTGGTTTTTGGTGGAAGTTGTTAAATCCTACAGTAAGTCACTGCAATATGTAATTTTCTTTTGGTTTGGTTTGCAGGAAGTACGTGAGGCCCAAATTATGAAACGAAAGGAGAATAAATACCCTCACCGTATGGCACGCAAAGGGTATGCAAATTTGCAAGAAGAATTGGTGAGTTTTAGTTAGATGGCTACTAACTTGCTAAATGTTTTTAATTATCAGTAGAAATATCTTTAGTTGATTATCTAATTGCTGATTTTTTTTTTTTTTTGCTTGTGGCCATTTAGTCTAAAAGTATGCCGTTGGAACAACTGGATCGAGCTACAATGTGGATTAAGGCAAGACAAGATAAGAATGGTCAGTTCAAACAAGCTGAGGTAGAGGAGACAGCAAAAAAAATTGTAAGTACATGTAGGATTAAATCTGGGCTTTTCTACACATTATGATTTACAAGTCCTCTTATGTGAACCTACTTTTTGTCTCATATAGTTGGACTATTTCATGGCTTAATTTAGGCATGAAAGTAATGCTACTCGACACATTTATTGGGATGGTCGTATAATGATATTATTTTCAATCAGGAAAACTTAAAGAAAAGGGAGGCTGAAGGGGAGATCACCACATCTGGGTCCGATGATGTGCTGACTATTGCGTTGGGGAATCCCGAGCATCATGGAAGGGTTAGAGGTGTTGGTGGGACTGTGAAGCCGGCTGCCTATTTTCAATTGCCAAAACGGCAGAGAAATATTGTGGAAGAGACAGTGAGGTCATCAGTGAAGAAGATATTAGAGGAGAATGATTGTTTAATTGCTAAGGAAAGAGCTAAATGGGAGGAGGAGAGAGATAGACAGTTGGCTGAGGAAAGAGCTTATTGGAGTGAGAAGATTGCAAGGATAGAAGCAAAGATTGACGGGAAGGAATTGGCTGTTGACACACCCAAATCTGCCACACTAGTCAATGAAGTTGGTTCAGGACAAGGGAGCTGCTCCCGGCCAGGTGAAAAGGGTGTAAATTATAATGGAGAAACTGAGATAGTGATAGCTGCAAAGAAGAAATTGGATTTAAGAGACGATGTGAACAATATTGTACCTGAAAAGGAACTTGTGTATGCCATTGATGAGAAGGCAAAACCAACTGCGGTATTGGAAGAGAAGTCAAGAGGTGTCTTTGCTGTTCCAAGGGCAAGAGTAAATGATGCAGAGGTAATTTCATAGTTTCCTAATCAAAGTTGAATTAGACATGTTATGCCGATATAGCTTTCATTATGTGAATGGTGAAGAGGTAAATTTCATAATTGCATAAATCAAGTTGAACCTGTCATTTCTATGCTGAACTTGTTATGTTATGTTGGTATAGGTCTCATTATTAGGTCAGAATGAGTGCAAACTGGCCATTGATTCGGTGGAAAACATTGTAGCCATTGGAACAATCATTAATGTCGACCTTGAGACCAACCAGCAAACTATCCATGGCGTTTCATTGGGAGAGGAAAATGTACGCGTCTCTATCATTCGGACTTTGGTTCATGAAGCTTTGCTACCATTTCCCATAAAAGATGAGATAGTGACGGTTAAGGATGCCATTGGGACTTGTGTTGCTTGGCCAAAGAACCTAGTCATTACCCCTGCAGCAGAAGCCAAGGTAACTCAATTTGTTAGTCTTTACTTGAAAATGGATGTCACTTGGACAACTAAACTGATAATGTGATATGGCAGTTTATACTAATTGATTTTTTGAAACAATAGAAAAAACTAAAGCGTAAAAATCAAAAGAGGACAACAATAGATATGTTGGAAGATAATGAAGATTTGGGAAACCTGCCACCAAATCTCCCAACAGCTGTGGGTGCCTTGTGCATTTGGGCCAACCATGAACTGCGAGATGGGGCCACCATCTACACCACTTTTGATGCAGAAATTTTTGGTCATCGAAGGAAAGCTGTTGTCTTTAGAAGTGACATCTATGCCATGGCAAACATGTTGGAACTATCAGGAGGTTGCATTGTTTTTTTCATGAGGTAAATACATTAAAACTACCTAGCAATTGTTTATCATTCAATTGGAACAATCATGATGTTTATGTGTTTATGAGGTAATCAATATATTCTAGGTAGCCGCATTGTTGTTTACATGTTTCTGATTTATCTTCGGCCGATTAAGTGTTAATATTATGAATTTGAAATGATTTTTTTCTAGCTACCTTCATGATGTTTTGAAGAGGTCTAAGATGACTGAGATGGTAGCCTTTGTCGATCCTGATCAAACGGGTGCACTCGGATGTGGAAATCCTACTGAACGAGCTCGATCTTTGTCTAATCGGTTCCAAAAGGGAAAGCCTGGCCAGATTTATTTGGTGCCGTATAACTCAGGGTATGTAAACTGGATTTACAATAATGAGATTGTTATGTTATATTGCTTCTAGGTAGCTACTTTATATAAACTATCTTAAACTGAAAATGAGTTTTGTTGTGGCATAGTTCTCATTGGATGTTGTCTGCTGTGAATCCCAATGAAGAGATCATTTACTTCATGGATCCGTTAAAGAGGCGCCTCATAACTGGTGAATGGAAAACAATTTTGGATAAGTACGTTTCTTTTCCACTATATAAGTTGATCAGTACTTGATGTTAAGGATACATTATATAAATGCTTTACTTATGTTGGTGTTTTGCTATTCATTTTGAAGCTCCATTAAAATCTACAATGCGAACAAGAATCGGAAAGGGAGGAAATTAATCCAGTGGAAAAATCTTGCTGTAAGTTGATAAAGGGATTTGAAGTATCCCAGCCTCTTAATGTTTGACATAGTAAGTAGTTCTTCTGATATGGTGCCTTGTGTTATTTTCAGGGAATTCCTGAGCAAAATGGTGGCAAGAGTTGTGGTTATTGGATCATGCGTTACATGAAGGAGATAGTGGAAGACACAAATTTGGAGTTTGCTACTAAGGTATTTGAGCAGCTTCCAATACCATTATATACTTTATTTCATGGTTTGATGAATATAATCTTCAAATATCATATATACTATGTTTTTTTTTTTTTTTTTTTGCAGTGGGACAGAAGAACAAATCTTGTTTACACAGAAAATGATATTAATGAAGTTCGGGCTGAATGGGCGAAGCATGTTATGAAGTTTGCACAAGTGTAGTGCGCACAAAGAGGATCTGTGGTATATGCGTAGTTAGGGCTAGCTGTTTTTGTGCATATTGACATTGAATGCATAGCTAGATTATGGAGGGTTTTTTTGCCCAACTAATATGATCGACTTTTGCCTTTATCGATCATATTTTGACCTCCTAACAGATTACTCTTGTAGGATGGATTGATGGTAATGTTGAATATTGATGTAGTTTGCTGGCTGATTTAAATGAAATGGCTTTTGACTTGTTATAGCTGGATGTTGTTATTGTGCTTACTAGTCAACACAGGTTTTTCAATATATGTTATGGTTATAATACAGCTCATACAACATAAATACCGAAAGAAGCTGATGTTGCACTAAACATCAGACAACAGAAAGGCCTAGTTATAAGACAAATCATACAACATAAATACCAAATCAAGCTGACGTTGAACAAAACCTCAAACAACAGATATCTGTGGTTATAAGACAACTGAGACAACATAAATAACCAATAAACTGATACTAAACCTTACATCAAACAACAGAATTTAACCAAATATCTGTTGTCTGAAACAACAGAAAATCACAGAAGAAACGGGCCATCTATATTCCTTATGAAAACCAGACAACATAAAACCATAAAATCCATTGCTCAAAGTTAATTACCACAACAAAACGTACAAACCAATGTTGTTAAAGCAAACTCAGAACGACAGTAACTTTTGAAACTATTGTTTATAGTGTTGTACATCGACATATATCTGTGGTGTGAAACTCAGTCAGACGACAGAACATCTCAAGAATCTCTTTTACTCACACGATTTAATTATGTTGTTTGAATAAAAAACAAACAATAAAACGTAATAAATATATGTCGTCCACAATAGATTCACACAACAGAAAATAACCAAGATAGATCAAAACTCTATATATTCACACCACAGATTTCTGTCGTGTTAACTAAATACACACGATAGAGTTTTATGAATGGAGGTTGTCCAGAATCGTTTATAACAACATATTACTGTCGTTTGATTACATCTTCAACCTCAGAAAGTTGTAATTCGGCATATCTCAACACAATCAGACAACAGATTATTGGCCGGCCTATGTTGTGTGAGTGAAATATAGATCACGGGTAATATCTGTCGTTTGAAGGCCTAAGAGATATCAGGCTACTAGACAACAGAAATTTTCTGAATCAGACAACAGTCCTCGGCTGTTGTCTGATGGGTTTATTGACATGGTGTTGTCATATGAATTAGGTACATTACTCAAATTATTTACAAGTACTGTGACTGTTTTCTTCATTAGGAGTATGGGATAAATCCAACAGATTGGGACTGTCAACGGCAACTATGGAAGGGTAGAACTGGAGGTGATCAAGGGTTTAGAACTTCATCTTGTTGCCAATGTAATCTTTTTGTATAAAGTTAGTTTATGATGTAACTTGAAGTCACTTTAAATGATATTTTTCTTTTCTAGTTAGTTCTGGGTACCAATATCAATTGTGAGTTCATTCTATGTTACTGTTTGAATTCTGATTAATGGAATAATAAAATTAGCAAAATAATAATAATTTTTTTTTGAATATCACTACTCTTTTCACACAGACATCTGTGTGAGTTAATAAGGTATTCCACACTGACTGATGTATTAAATATTATTTTCATCTCACATGGATTACATAAAATTTTTACAATGCTTGTTGGAAGACAAGTGGGACCCACAAGAATTTTCACACGGACTCTAAAAACCGTGTGAATAGAGCATTAGCGCCCCCTCCGAAGGCAACCGAAAAATATTCCGTGCTTGCACCGTAGGTACAGCCTTTTACCTACTGACATCCGTGTGAAATAACATTATTTCACACAGATTTAAATCTATGTGAGTAACCCGTTTTGCTAGTAGTGAGTGCTACTGATATCTCTCGGGACATCGCTGGAGTTGCCAAAGAGGTTCACATTTCATCTAGATCTGTTGCTTCCGAAACCAATGAGAAGAAGCCTTGCTTTAATACGACGCTATGGTAAGATAACACCTATAGAATGGATCGATTTTGGTGACTATGATGAGAAGTTTTGCACTAATTTTTGAAGTTGGATTTCATTAAAACAATTAGTGATTACAATCACTTAGAATGGCATCCCTAGCCTTATAAGTTCGGGAGCAAAAGCACACCATGTCTGACTCTCACGTGAATGCAGCGCATGATTTGCAAGTAGATGAGCTACTCTATTCGTCTCACGAGAGGTGTAAACTACTAGAAACTCACCATGCCTATGCATAATATCTCGAAGTTCCTCTAGCAGCAAACCCATACTAGATAAATCAATCTCAGTTTGAGACAGAGCTTGAACAAGCAGAGCACAATCCGTTTCAAAAACAACTTTGTCATACCGCATAACTTCCTCCAACTGCATACCTTCCAACATAGCAATCAGCTCTGCATGAAAAGGGGAGGCCAACTGACTAAAAGGCTTACACGCTCCAAATAAGAACTGCCCATGTTCATCACGAAAAATAACGCCACTGCCAGCATTTTTTGTGGGCAACAAAAAGCCTCCATCACAATTACATTTGTGCCAATTCGCAGCAGGCACTACACCAAAAATCTTATCAGACAACGGCAGAAAACCGATGTGGGATTTGGAGTCCCACCGTTGTAGAGTGAGCCGTTGTCTGATGAAAAATCAGACAACGGTGGAACACAGTTGTGTGATAAACACACAGATAACAGGTATGTGTTATAACTGTTGTGTGATAGCTCGACAGATGGCTCGGCAGATGCCAAGCGCAGCTGCGCAGCAGTTGAGGCGCTGTCTTCAGACAACAGTGCCAGTTTTAAACTGTTGTTTGTTAAGCGTATCAGACAACCGTTTTTTATTTTGTCTGTTGTCTGATTGATCTTCACACTTCAGTTTTTGGACTATATCTGTTGTGTGATTAACTTTAGGACAACAGAGTTCAATTAGTTCTGTTGTGTGATTAACTTTTAGGACAACAGAGTTCAATTAATTCTGTTGTCTGAGTATAAATTAAAAGACACTGATTTGTTAAAAACTGATGTGTGATATGAATGATTGCATTTACTACATTATAAAACTGTTGTACGATCATTTTCATTTGCTAAATTTTGTGCAAATATAGCTCCATTTTACCTAATTAATAGTGATCAGTTGGAAAGAAAACACATTGCAAGCCTTCAAATGAGTAATCCAATCCATTCCATATGCCAAAAATGTTAAAATGGAGTATTTCCCAATCATTCAACATCTCGTTTTACATTCTAATACATATATGCCCTATCTACTTGAACATCAAAGGCCGATACACATTGTTCCAAAGCATTATGTCTTCTAATGTTGCTTATGTTTCAATAAAATTTCGTTGTTTGTTGATTCCAACAAGTATGACATGCACAAAAGCCCTACCGGATCAACCCCTGCATCAATCCACGACTCCTCTATGTCATAGATCAGCTTCAATTTCACTGCCTCATCTCCGAACTTTAAAGTGCGGTCTGCATCAACACCACGACCATTGCGGTTACCTGTAACCAAGGCATATAGCACGCCAGTGGTGGAAAACAATATTCTGTTGACTCTCTCGACAAGATTTTCATTTTCTTCAAATACTTGGTAGACACTCCAGCTTTTGTCTCTAGGTCTACACAAAGCCAGTTCGCCACTATTATGAACTGCTGCATACATTCTGAGATGTCTGGGCTGGATAAAACCAATCTGTTATGAAATCAGAGTAATAGTAAGTCTAAGTAGGAGTCAATGTCTATCCTCTTTTGTGCACCATACTCTGGTCACATGGTACCAACATCGAGTTCCTTTTGAAACATAAGCAACAGACCAAAACACAATTGAAGCTCAAGTAATTGTCCTCGACACCTAATAGAGAACAAAGTACATAAAATAACAAAGCAAAAGCTCAGAAAGAAAGATATCAGAATTCAAACCAATTCCAAACTCATGATATCAAACACCCCACCTAACCACAGTTTACAAATCAAAAGCTTTACCAGACGTCAAAGATCCCAAAGTAAAACCAACAACGATAAAAGATAAATAGAAGTAATATTTCTAGGTACGAAATCACTCATTGATCCACACCAACATCTCAATTTAACATAGAAATCAGCCAAGGAAAAATCATAAATAAAACATAACGCAAGAAAGAACAGTCACTCACCTCAGTTCTTAAGCAGACCCAAAACAAGAACAGCCAAAAAAGGAAAACCCAAAAGGCTCAAAGCTTTGAATAGCAGAAAAAAAAATAACAAAGGCTGAAACACCTCTCCTAAATCTCCTCCTTCCATCCACAGTTTGCTTTTCGAATCATAGAGCAGAACGGAAACAACCAACCCAACTCAAAGCAAAACCCCTTCACTAAGAGATCATATTCTCAATTCTTCATCTTTGCTTCCGAAAATCAACAGAAACCTTCTAGCTTCTCTCCCCTCAAATCCAGAGATACCCAAATGGTTGCCTTCGACAAAAACCCAAACTCTCCAACTCTCTCTTCCCTTCCTTTCCCGTCTTTTTCTTCGTCCCCATCCTCTCTTCTTCTTTATTTTTCCTTTCTTTTTTTTTTCTTTCTTTTTTTCTTTCTTCTGTCCCCTTCCCCTCCATATTTAGTCAGCCCCCAGCCCTTCTAATCTTCCCACAATCAAAAGAGAACAATATAACAATAAGACTAAAATAAAACAATTAACTAACAGATCATATATTATATTTATATAATACATATGGAAAAATAACACAATAGAAAGAAAAGAGTAAGAAATAAAGAACGAAAGAAAAGACCTAACCATCGGCTTACTGTAACTTAATTTTCATTTGGATCATATAAGATCTATGATGATATAAGATGTGCAACCAATACACAATTAAACTAAAACCATAACAATCATTATTAACTTAACTTGGAACAGAAAGTCATAAAATTGCACTCATTATTGTATAATTTTCATTCGCATGATTCATATATTTACTATTTCAGTCAGCTAAAAAAAATTCAGTTGGAAGCAAAACAGATATACATGTCACAATGCAAGCAAAACCGATGCCAAAATATCTATGTTTTACAAAAACGCAACCAGACTATCAATTAGAGAGCAGACATTAAAATTTCATTTAGGTCAAAACCAAATTTCAATACTAATAAACAAAAACATAGCCTGAAACTTCCAAAGTTCCAATCTAATCCCTCCTCAAGCGATATAGACGAATCCAAAAAAAGGTATGAAACTGTAAAAGAGACACCTTCATGTTCTTCTTTTGGTTTATCATTTTCAAAACCCAGTAACGATTATGATGAATAGAAATGTGGGTTTTGACATAAATAATTTGACAAACAAAAATGAGGTGCTCGGAGCAATTAGGAAGGAACTCACCAAATACGAACCCTCTGCTTCAATCACCCAGCCTTGGGCAACAACTGACAAAGAATAAATGAAACAAATTAGAAATCATGGTAGAACAATCCAAAACAAACCCACACCCAGGTCCCTAATCTTTCCTCCTCGAAATCTTACATCAAATCCAGAATACAAAATCCCAAATTTGATATCAAATATGGCATATAAACTCTGTAAACCCAACCTGTCTTACACTCTTACTTGTAATCTGTTCAGAATCTTGCTCCACCAGTATTAACGATGAATGTAAATGTAAGTGAGATAGTTTTAGCACTCTTATAATACATGTAAATATAAGATGGGCACTAAATACCAGGATTGAGTTACATGGAATCCAGAAAGAATGACTAGTAGGCAAAAACACCTAAATTCACTGTCGACCAGGCTTATAGCTAGTTAATATAACAAGCATTGCGGCTAAGCATGTAATTGATCAGACCATGGATTGAATTACTTTGATCTAAAACTTCTGTTTGTGGCTAATCTGGGTATAGTGACAACTTAATTACTTGGAAAAAATAAAAAGAGTGAGGACGAAAGATGCATTAAAACATGTTTTGTCTGAAGTGACACACTTGTATGTTCTATGAAGCTATAAGAGGATATGGATATAAACTTAACAAGCTCAAAAGTCAACCCTAAGGCCCTCAGCAGTCCTACTTCTTCAGCACACATATATGTGCTAGAAGTATAAATCGCAAAAGTTCAATGAAATTCCCTTAAAACAGATTATTCAAAGTTTCTCTTCATAATAATGGAAAAGGGTATGCAATGCAAGAGCTTTGAAAAACGTGAAGAAACAAAGTAGTAGTCAAAACCAAAGATCCAGAATTTTTGGTGCAAACTAAAATAATAATGAAAGCATTCTCAAGAGACGTAGTAAGTGTTACTTACTACTTACTTCAGTAAGGAAAACAGATGCTTGACCGCGGTACACGAAAAATCTTGGACATACAATCTGATTGATGAATTCCGTTGAGCATCCCTTGAAGAGATGAACATTTACAATGTTTGGAAAATATAAGGTTTGGGAAATCTGCAATGAAAAAGAAAACAATATAACACAAATAAGGATATTATTCTCAACAGCTCTTTCATAGGGTAAGCAAACCAAATAGGAATAAAAAAACAAACCAAATTCAGGGGTGAATTTCTGTGATTTCAACAGCGTGGCTTCCTTATTAGAAAACCATGTGTCCTGATCATCCACTGTATTCTGTTGAATACAATTTCAATGAAACATTACATAAAGAAATATAATATAGAAACTGCTCCACACTATCAAACCAGTGAACCCAAGAGCATACGCAACAGGATCCCACATTCTCTGGATACTCGTGCGTGTGCCACCCTTGGACATGAACCAATCTGAGAAGCTTATCTGAAGAAAGAAGTAAAACTTTAAATTTAAACAATTGTGCAAAAAATAACTATCTACATTGAAGCAAGAACATAGAAAAAACAAACCCAAACAAAATCAGGCAAGTAAGATTCCCAGGTACACAATAATAACAGATTAAAGTAGCTTTCATTCTTACGCTATCCAAATTCCGCACATCACTCAATGCTCCATCTGGATCAACCAGAGCCCTGACGACAGGACTCAATGCAAGAGCCAATGCATTTCTTGCTTTATCATAAGTCTGCAGTTACAAAATATCATAAAGTAAAAGCATTAAAAGAAATCTGGACAAGCTCTAATTACCATATAAATCACATCCAACAAATACTAAATGATAACACGGATCACACCACATGCAATGTCTTCCTGATTCAAGATGGAACCAGTGCTTCATTTTCTCTCGGCTTATCTAATTCCTAAATTTAAAAAAGTATTGGAAAGCATGTACAGAAATGAACCATGACAAAAATGATGCTTGCAGTAACGTCAGGACAGTGGCAATGCAAATATATACCTTGATCTGATTTGTAGATAAAAACGCAAGAATCCCATGTATGGGGGCTCCAATTGGAAACCGAAAATCAAGTTCTGTGATGGAGAAGTTAATTAAATATCAGATTTCTTTGAAAAAGATCACCATAAATATAAGGTGGCATACAAAATAGGCAGGAACGAATTAAACAAGAGAAGATTTATGATCTCTCAAGACAAAATTTGATCAACAAAAGATCGAGCACCAAAGCTTACCACCTGGTTGATAGGGCATGCTATGGTGTGGCATAGTAAACTCATTTACTAACAATCGATCATTTTAATCTTCTGTCTCCAAGCCTGGCTAGCT
This sequence comes from Rosa rugosa, assembly GCF_958449725.1. Lineage (NCBI taxonomy): Eukaryota > Viridiplantae > Streptophyta > Magnoliopsida > Rosales > Rosaceae > Rosa > Rosa rugosa. The sequence goes on from NC_084823.1 coordinate 41,379,662, forward strand.
TTTAAGGACTACAGCAACAAAGTAACTGGCCGCCTTGAGTCAAGCAGTGTCCAAACCTGAAGTGTTTTGTGCCGCACTCTGATTTGTACTGCGCCTCTCCAAAGCTGGATGTGCAGGGATCATAGCAAAAAGGGTCGACTGGTTTATCTGCATCAAAAAACCAAATCACCCATAAAACAAACACACAACATGAAGCATCCGATAGAATATTAATAAATGATAAGCTGATTCTTAGTTTCCTGACCAACTAAACATGGTATAAATTTCAGAAACTGCTCAATTGATGATATAATCAGCTCCAAATCAATGTGAACATAAAACGAGAACCACCTCACTATATCAAATAGGCAGAGAACGAAAAAATCAACAATCGGTAAAACCCTAACAATCACGACCCATCCAATTCTAGTGTATAACAATTGATTGATTCTCAATTACACTCATCTAACCCTACAATGACACGAAGAAAACCCTAATTCATTGAAAATTCAAGTTCAGCCGCTCAGATCTTTCAAGGATTTAACGCTTTAGGCTCCGAATCTGGTTAAAGCAACAACCGGAGCAACAAAAAGGAAATCTGAGAAAGCGAAGAGAAGTTGCTTACAGGTTGTTCGGCATCGATAACCAACGAGCTGCAAGTGCCGATGACGAAGCTGAAGAGGACTAACGGAAGCTTTGATGGTGGAATGTGAGCCGCGGGAGAGAGAGATAGAACGGGAGGTGGAGAAAAACCAAAACCAGAAGAAGGCTCAGGCTGTTCAGGACGGTGACAACGAGGGAGAAGAGGGTGAAGGTGAGGAAGGGAAAGGAAGAGGCGCCTAAGAAATTGAAGTCATTCGCTCGAAAGAGATGGGTTTGTAGGTCTAAGGTCGAGAGAGTCATGAGCTGTGTTAAGTGTAGAGAGGAGGCCGGGGTATGTTTTTTTCCTTTTCAGTTTCTTTTGGACACGATGCGGCAAAATTAAACCTAACTAAAAATTCTCAAAGTTATTCACACAACGGACATCTCATCGACCGTTGTCTGAATGCAACACTAAAAATCAAAATGTGAAATTATGGGGGGAAACTTGGCGCCTACAGCATTTTGGCTCAAAATGTTACCGCCCAGTCACAACAGATTATTTGAATCAGACAACACATATATGAAGTTATGTTGTCTGATTATACATATTTTAAATTTGAGCTGAGGGAGCAAGGAGGGATAGTTCCCGCCTATGTGCAATCATAGTACCAGTTTTGGTGCTAGGGATAGGTATCTCTCATTTAGACAACACAAATAAGAAATTACGTTGTAGGAGTACATATATGTAACCTACATTTTGATCAAAATTTGTTCATTTTGGGGCAATGAATGACATTTTGGATGCATTGAAATCTTGCCAGTACATATCTTCATTACTTGGACAACACAAAGTAAAAAACTGTTGTGTGATATTTTGCAAGCTACACTCATACAACAGATATAACTATTCTGTTGTCCTTTGGAGCACCAATTTAGAGCCAAATTTGAGTTAGGCTAAGAGGGAAATCTGCCGCTATTTTTTTTTTCATTCACACAACGAACTATTCTTATAACTGTTGTGCAATGATCCACTAGCTAAAAAGTTTAGAATTTTAACCACCTTATACAACGCAAGTTTTTTAAACGTGTTGTGTGATTCACTTTTCTTCATCACACAACACTTTTTTTTTTTCGTTGTGCAAAAAGTGTTGTGTGTTTAAGTTATTGGTGTAGTGAGGCTTTACCCAACGTTGGGAACGTTGCAGTGCTCCCGATTTCTCCAGCACGTTGGTCTTTTTGAACTCAGTATACCAACCCAAGCTAAGTATAGCTGCTTCCACGGGTCTCTGTTGCTTGTCTTCCCACAACTGGGTGTTCCTATTCCTCCAAATGGACCATATTAGCATGAGTGCTTGAGCAAACTGTTCCTTAGAGAAAGTATTGACCAATAAGAGCATAAAATCCTTAAAGTTAAGGACTCCATGAGTGCTAGGTGACAACGACACCGCACCCCACACTCCTTGAGCATAATTACAATGGACAAATAAATGCATAAGATCCTCATGGGGGTAGGAGCACATTACGCATCCCATCTCGCCCACATAACCCTTCCGGCTCAGGCCCTCCCTTGTAGGCAATATATTAGCACAACATTTCCATGCATGAAGAGCCACTTTTCCAGGCACTCTTGCCCCCTATAATACCTTCCAGAGCTGACTATACGGATCAGTTGGTGGTGGAGGTGCCAGCACCTCTCCTAGAGCAATATCTTTTGCTACAAAATAAGCACTATTTGTAGTAAATGTACCTTTTTTATGGAAGTGCCATATAAGGCGATCAACAGAGGCTCGTCGTCCCAGTGGTATAGATAAGATTAACTCCACATCTGCAGGTGAAAACAATGTTGCCAACCGGTCCACATTCCAACTCCTACTAATAGGGTCGATCAAATCTGAGACGAGGTTAGGAGCCCCAAAAGGTGGGGGAGAAGAAGGGCATCGTGGATACCTATCAGGGATCTATTTATCCCTCCAAATATTAATTTGTGCACCATCTCCCACACGCCATCTCAGACCCTGTAAAAGAGTATCCTTCGCACTCATTATGCTACGCCACGAAAACGAAGGTGCTGGACCCAATTGAGCTGATGCAAAGTTCCCATTGGGGAAGTACACAGCCTTGTATAGTCTAGCAATAAGAGAATCCGGATTCTGCAAAAGACGCTAGCCTTGCTTTGCAAGCATTGCCAAGTTAAACCAGTGCAAATTCTTGAACCCCATTCCCCCCTCCCGCTTAGGAATGCATAATCTTTCCCAAGACCTCCAATGAATCATATTCTTCTCCTCTGTATCTCCCCACCAAAACCCAGCACAAAGTTGGTGTAAATCATCACACATACCGACCGGCAACAAATAGCAATTCATGACATAACTAGGAACAGCTTGAGCCACCGCTTTAATTAAAATCTCTTTATCGGCGCCACTCAATAGTTTAGCCCTCCAACTAACCAATTTCTTGGTTAGCTTCTCCTTTAAATAATTGAACGCGGCAGTTTTACTCCGTCCAACATGGGTAGGCAATCCCAAGTAACGGTCATGCTTATCCACTCTCTGCACTCCCAGAATGTTAGCTAACTGCATCTATCTGCTCAAATCCATATGTCTACTAAAAGCCACACTACTTTTATGTAGATTGATGCGTTGCCCAGAAGCTATTTCATAGGTATACAAAATATTCCGATACTGGTGACACTCCTCCTCATCTGCTGTCCCAAATAAAAAACTGTCATCCGCGAATAGTAGATGATACAAGACCGGAGCTGTGGGATTAATCTGCAACCCCCTGATCCATCTATTACTTACAAAGTGTTGAATGAGTGACGACAACCCTTCTGCACATAAAATAAACAAATACGGAGACAAGGGGTCTCCTTATCTGATCCCCCGAGAAGGCTTCACATACCCACACACTTCCCCATTCACCAGAAACGAGTAACTAACCGTGGTAACACTGGACATAATAAGATCAAACCATTCTGGGGCAAAACCAAACTTCAGCAGAATACTTTTTACAAAGTCCCATTCCAAGCGGTCATACGCTTTACTAATATCCAACTTCAGAGAGAAGTGGAAATCTTCCACCCGTCGGTTAGTATGTAAGAAATGAGCTACTTCAGTTGCCACCAAAGTATTATCTGATATCAACCTACCAGGCACAAATGCACTCTGTAACGGAGAAATAACCTCATTTAACAACCCTTTCAACCGATTAGCCAACACCTTAGAACAAATCCTATACAACACGTTACACAATGCAATAGGGCGTAGCTCTGTCATATCTTTAGGTTCATTGACCTTAGGGATTAGAGTCACATGAGTAAAGTTCATCTCAGTAGTTAAAATGCCAGTAGACAAATAGGACTTAACAGCTGTACAAACATCCGGACCAACCACATGCCAGTATTTCTGAAACAAGAATGGGGACATCCCATCAGGACCAGGCGCTTTCGATGGGTGCATCTGAAACAAAGCTGCCTTGATCTCCCCATCAGAGTACGGTGCCAACAACTCCTGGTTCATATCATTGGACACACGAGGCTGAATGGTATATAAGATAATGTTCAATGCAATATTCATATTGACACCTTCGGAGGCAAAGAGACTATTATAATAGGCCTTGACCACACCTTCAAGTTCTTTGTTGTCAGTAACCCAATCTCCAACTGAATTCCTCAGTCCTTTAATACTATTCCTCTGTTTTCGATTCGAAGCACGTCGATGAAAGTATGCAGTGTTTCGATCCCCTGCTTTCAACCACAATGCCTTGGACCTCTGAATCCAAATCGTCTCCTCCTGCGTGAGTAACTCTTGAAATTTAGCATTAAGAACCTGCTTTTCAGCATTCTGTGTAGGATCGAACGGAGCACTGAGTAACTCCTCCAATCGGCTCCGAACAGCTCTCATCTCTGCCTTACGAAACATGAATGTAGATTTCTGCCATGCAAGCAACTCTCTTCCGGTATTCTTAATTTTCATCGTTGCCTGACTGATTGGATCCCCAGATACCTGAGCAGACCACCCACGATGCACCACACCTTCACATTCTGAGTGCGTTGCCCAGAACTGTTCAAAACGAAACCTACGACGTAGCTTTTTTTTTTACTACAGCAGTCTCGCAGATCTCCACCAAGAGTGGACAGTGATCAGAGGTACTAGGCGGTAAATGCGTAGTCGTGGAACCTGGAAACAAATCTCGCAATTCAGCGCTCCATAAACTTCTATCTAGCCTTTCTTTTGTCTGATGGTCAGACCACGTAAATGGACTACCGCGATACCCCATATCCAGCAAGGAGCAATCCACCACCGCCTCCCTGAACGCCTGCATTTGTGCAAGCCTCCTTTCGCCACCACCCGACTTCTCCGATCGAGACAAAATCTCATTAAAGTCCCCAAAGAGCAACCAGGGTAGGTTAGATTGCAGTGCCAACTGTCGCATCAGCGCCCAAGTCCCAATTCGAGCCCCAGTGTTTGCAAAACCATATATACCAGTCAGTCTCCATTCGTCCGGGGCACCTGGGTTGCCAATGGAGACATCCACATGCCTGATCGAGTAATTCCGAACGTGCACAGGCACATCATTCATCCATAAGAGAGCCACCCCTGGCGTCGCATCACTCTTTGCCATGCCCAAGCAATTATCAAAGCCAACTCTCACTCGCAGCGATTCTAACTGATTATCATTGCAAAGGGTTTCAGAAAGAAACAAAACCCTAGGTTTCTCTTGCCGGATTATATCTACCAGCGCTCTTCGACGACTACTACCCACGATGCCCCTACAGTTCCACGCCAGAACTCGAAGATTCATCATCACGACTGACAACGTCACCGTCGTGCGCAGTCGTGAAATGATCACGCCGTTGGCTCAGAGCGCTAGCTCTGCTAGGGTTATGGGAGGAAAAGACTGAAAGATAATTTTATTGATTGTAAATCAAGTTTTAGGGAGGTTCTATTCATACCTCCAGAAGTTTTGCACTAATGCTAAAATCTAAACCGATGCAGATTAATAGTGGCTATGATAACATGTGGCTTCACTCTAAGGTAACATAACACCAAAGTAAGAATTTCGGCTATGAGAACTTATGAACTTATGATATAATCGAACTGATGCAGATTGAAAGTGTCCATGAAGATGGTAGTGTTGTTTTCACAGATGGGAGTGTTGTCGTTGCTGACACCATTCTTCACTGCACAAGGTATACCTGCTTTGTAATCCTCTGTACTGAATGTGAGGTAATGTGAAGTGTAACAAAAATATGAGAGCATAATAATCTACGTCTTTAATTTTCCTTCCAAGGTACAAATATCATTTTCCTTTTCTCGAAACCAATGGCATTGTAACCGTTGATGAGGATGACAACCGTGTCGGGCCACTGTTCAAGCATGTCTTCCCACCTGCCTTGGCACCGTCGCTTTCTTTTGTCGGGATACCATCGAAGGTGTGTTAATTCTTTACTTTGAAGTTGTTAAAATTTGTGGCTTTGATACCACTTGTTGGAATTTGGTGCGGAAGCTTTAGGAGTAGTGGGCTAGGACAATGTGTTTAAGACTTTATAGTTTTGGGAGCAAGAGTTTGGAAGAAAGTGTAGAGGAGATGGTTGAGTCTGGAATAGAGGAGGGAAGGCTTTGCACTCTTGCTTAATTGCTTCTGCTTGAAACTGTTGAAGGAAAATCGACTTAGTGTGCCTTATCAAACTAGGAATAGTTTCATGGTTGTAATAGGAGAGAAGGTTCTAGAATTCCTAGTCCTACTCGGATTAGTTTTCCTTGTAACATTAGAACATATACTTTGTAATCTCTATATATAGGGCTCCTATTCTCAATAATGAATATATAATTCTCTCATCAATCTCTCTCAATTCTATTTTCCTTAAACACGTTATCAGTACGAGCCCTAACCTTGAGATCAAAAATCCAAAACCAGAAAATTCTTCAACATCACCTTTTCACCGTTGCACCTAGCCCATGCTAGACTAGCCGCTGCTGCCCACCCTGCAGCCCTTACGCACCCGTGTGCTGCCTACAGCCCCTGCAGTATCGCCGCACGCCTGCTGCCCCTGCAGCACAGCAGGACGTTCGTTCCTGTGCAGATCTGCCTTCTTACAAGCCCCGAAAAGTCTTGATAGGGACCTCAGATCAAAATTCTTCCTTCATAAAAGTTGTTCGTCTCTGTCTCTTCTATTTGACTTCCGAATTTCAGCCTTATCGGAGTTGTTTTGAGACCTGTACACCAATCAAAGTGAAAGCTGTTAAGAGGCAAATCTGCTCCGATTTTCAACAAAAAATCCTTGAAAACCGCTGCTCCCTTCAAGCATCACTGCAGCAGCTCCTAGCCCACGCTAGCCTCATCTGCGTGCCTGCCCCTGCATCGCCTACGCGCCCCTGCGCACGCATCTGTCGGCCAGCCCCTCGGCTTACCTCGGCCAGACCTATATCGGTCACACAGCAGGGATTGAAAGATTGTTTGCAATCCCCGAACCAGGATTGATAGCACGCCTGCATCAACATACACGTGTATTGAGAATTTCAAATTCCAAAATTCATGAGTAAGTTTTCACTAGTAAGTTGTTCCCATTGTTGAAATTTAAATTTATTTTTATTTTTCTTCGGGGACTTACAAAATCCCTTCTTCTACATCCCACTTTTCTGTAACGTGGGTTCGATTTGCTAAAAGCGGAATCGTGGGGATTCACGCTATATACGAACTAAGAGCGTTCGTGATCTACGGACTAAGAGCGTCCGTGAGCATTGATTTTTACGAACTAAGAGCGTTCGTAGGCTACGGATTAAGAGCGTTCGTAAACATAAAAATTTGACCATATAAACGTCATTGGTTTCAATCCAGATCCAAAAATTTGGAAACTATCAACATAGACAGTGGTTATAAATTTTTCTCACTAGGCGTACTCAAGAGTAATTGTGATGTCTAGGAAAGGTTTGAACTGAGAGAACGGTTTTAAAAGTGAGCAACGCTCCACCAAAATCTCGCCTTACCTTACCTGGTCACAACCAAATTGGAATTACCAAACAGATTGAGTAACTACCACTTGTCTAAACTTGATTATCCTTTTGGATTAAATTTAGAAACTTTGACGTAATCATTGGCTTTCATTGAAATAAAGTGTCGTTTTTTATTCGAACTTTATTCATTCAAGTATGTTTCCCGGAGAGCTAGAATGCCTCGTGGATAGTGCTACTACGCACACCATACTTCGAAATAGGTAGTTATTTCTTGAGATGACGCCTACTCGATCTTCAGTGACTACGATGGCAGGGTCATCCAAATTGATTCATGGTCAAGGACCAGCTCAATTCTTGTTGCCACATGGCACAATCATTAATGTCACTGAAGCTCTCTACGCTCCTAGGGCAGGAAGAACTCTATTGAGCTTCAAAGATATAAGAGCCAATGGTTTTCATGTGGAAACACATTGTGAGAATGGACAAGAGTTCCTTTGCATCACCTCTAATGACTACGAACATAAACGAGTATTAGAGAAACTTATGTGTCGATCTAGTGGATTGTATGCAACCACTATTCGAATAATTGAATCCAATCATGTTATGAGAGATGATTTATGGGATTCTGACTCATATAGGCTTTGGCATGACCGTTTGGGACACCCAGGTCGTGATATGATGATCCATATAATAAAAACTTCACACGGACATCCATTTTTCAGAACGAAAAGAAGTAAAAATCGGATTTTGGACACCGAAAGAGCACCTGCGCCTCACGGCGCAGTTCACCCCCAGAACCGGCCATCCTTGGCCAGCGCCGCCGTCCCCCTGCGGCCTCAAGGTGGCATTGACGCCACCAATGCTCTTTATACTCCAAATTTTGCTTCTAAAGTCAATTGTGACTTCGTGGCTCAACCAAAATCCTCATTGGTTGTCTCTAAAGCCCATCATTCGTTCTGCAAAGCCTGCTCTTTAGCAAAATTAGGATCGAGACCATCCTATGCAAAGGACACCAAAGAAAATATATCATTCTTACAGAGAATCCAAGGTGATATTTGTGGACCTATTCAACCACCATGCGGACCATTTAGATATTTTATGGTGTTGGTTGATGCATCGACACGCTGGTCACATGTCATGCTTGTCCACAAGGAACGCTGCATTTGCTAAACTCCTAGCACAAATAATTAAGTTAAGGGCTCACCACCCTGATCATCCTATTAAGTCTATCAGATTAGACAACGCTGGGGAGTTTACATCAAAAACTTTTGATGATTATTGCATGTCCATTGGGATTGAAGTTGAACATCCAGTTCCTCATGTTCACACCCAAAATGGTCTCGCAGAAGCCGCCATTAAACGACTACAAATGGTCGCTAGGGCATTGGTAATGCGCACCAATCTCCCTATTTCTGCTTGGGGCTATGCAATATTGCATGCAACTGTGCTTATTCGTCTGAGGCCCACTACCACTCAACCCTTTTCTGCGTCCCAGATGGTCACTGGGTATGAGCCTGATGTCTCACACTTACGCATATTTGGATGTGCAGTCTATGTGCCTATTACGCCTCCACAGCGCACCAAAATGGGTCCTCAACAACGATTAGGCGTTTACGTTGGATATGATTCTCCAACCATTGTCCGCTACATAGAACCCTTGACAGGCGATCTCTTTACCGCTAGATTTGCGGATTGTCACTTCGATGAGACAGTCTTCCCGTCGTTAGGGGGAGATAGGAACATAAATGTTCAACAGGAACGACAGGAATTGTCGTGGTCTGTCCCCACTCTATCTCATCTTGATCCCCGAACCGCACAGTCCGAAATTGAAGTGCGGAGAATTCTCGATCTTCAGAACGTAGCAGAATCGATGCCTGATGCGTTTTCTGATATCGCTAAAGTGATGAGATCATACATACCTGCTGCAAACGTGCCTGCAAGGATTGATGTCCCTAAAATTAGAGGACATGACGCCATCTCAAGGGCAACTGAGCATGGCGCCAACGTCCCCTCTCATAGTGATGGTGACGTTGTGGCTAGGCCCATGGCTCCTGCCAGGAAGCACGAGAGGCCTATAGGTTCAATGGATTCTCGCCCAAGAAAGAAAGCAAGTTTGGCACAAAATAATCCATTAATCATCGATGTGAATAATCCATCTCATGAGAATATTCCGGATTATGGTTATGTCCAAGAGACATCATTGGGGGACGCTCCAATGTCAGAACCAACTCCAGAGAATAGAGAGATCTCCATAAATTACACTAGTGTACATGAGATGATGGATAGAAATTCTATGGCAATTGATGATGCGTTTGCATATCATGTTGCAAAAGGAATCATAGAATATGATGATATCGAACCTCGCTCTGTTGAAGAATGTCAACGAAGAGCGGATTGGCCTAAATGGAAAGATGTGATCCAGGCTGAATTATTGGAATCACTAACAAAGAGACAGGTGCTTGGACCTATAACGCAGACACCCCCTAATGTAAAACCTGTTGGCCATAAATGGGTCGTTGTTAGAAAGCGTAATGAGAAAAATGAGGTGGTAAGATATAAAACCCGCCTTGTGGTGCAATGTTTCTCAGAACGCCCTGGAATCGACTACGAGGAGACATATTCTCCCGTAATGGACGTTATAACGTTCCCCTACCTTGTCAGTTTGGTAGTTTCCGAAAAACTTAACATGCAGCTTATGGATGTGGTTATAGCATATCTCTATGGGGATCTAGATTCAGAGATATATATGAAGGTTCCAGATGGACTTCCATTACCCAAATCAAGTGGCTCTAAACCACGGAGCGCGTTTTCAATAAGATTAAAACGCTCACTATATGGATTAAAACAATCCGGAAAGATGTGGTATAACCGTCTAAGTGACTACATGATTGGGAAGGGATATATTAACAATGAAATATGCCCATACGTGTTCATTAAAAGAACAAGTTCTGGATTTGCAATCGTAGCAGTTTATGTCGATGACATGAACCTAATTGGAACTCTAGATGAGTTAAAGGAAACTGCTAAATACTTGAAATCCGAATTTGAGATGAAAGATCTTGGGAAGACACGGTTTTGTCTCGGTTTAGAACTCGAGCACCGTAGTGATGGAATTTTGATCCATCAGTCTGCATATACTCAGAAAATTCTAAGGCGCTTTAATGAAGATAAAGCAAAGCATGTGAGTACTCCCATGATTGGTCGTAGTCTTGAGCCCGGAAAAGATCCGTTTCGTCCAAAGGATGAGGACGAAGAATCATTAGAGGCCGAAGTGCCCTACTTATGTGCAATAGGCGCATTATTGTATTTAGCTCAATGCACAAGACCAGACATCTCCTTCGCAGTGAACTTGTTAGCTAGACATAGCTCTGCGCCAACACGCCGCCATTGGATTGGTGTAAAGACAATCTTTCGATACCTTAGAGGTACGATTGATATGGGCCTATTCTATCCCTACAGAGAGAAAAGGAATGACTGAATTTCGGGATCGGACCCCAAAAGGCAAAGAGCCACCGTCCAAGAGTTGACCGCCGGCCATGTTGCCGCCGCCGTCCATGGTGGCCGGCATCTCCCTACTCCCCTCCATCAAAACGACAATGATGTTTTGATGGGTTTTGCTGATGCAGGGTATCTCTCTGACCCTCACAAAGGTCGCTCCCAAACGGGTTATGTCTTTACCATGGGAAGCACGGCGATATCTTGGAGGTCTACAAAACAGACATTTGCTACTACTTCCTCAAATCATGCAGAGATTATTACTCTACATGAAGCAGTACGTGAATGTATATGGCTAAGGTCTGTAATTAGACATATTCAAGGAAGTTGTGGTTTGAAGTCTACCACAGATGAACCTACATGCATTTATGAGGATAATGCAGCTTGTATTGAACAAATAAAGTTAGGTTTCATCAAGGGCGACAACACCAAGCATATATCGCCTAAGTTCTTTTACAATCAGCAACAACAATCACTTGTAAAGATTGAAGTGAATCAAATCCGATCAGAGGATAATGTAGCGGACTTATTCACTAAGTCATTACCTAAATCCACCTTCGAGAAACATGTGAAGAGCATCGGATTGAGAAAGTTATCCGAACTCCCACGATTGTAGCAATCAGGGGGAGATATCGACATCAGGGGGAGTTATGATGTCTACATGTTCGATCTCGAAGAGTAGAGGACGTGTTGTACTCTTTTTCTCCTCCTCGAGCGTATTTTTGTCCCACAGGGTTTTTCACTCGAGCAAGGTTTTTAACGAGGCAATGGACGAAGCGTCACCACCAAGTTTGAGCGGCACAAGGGGGAGTGTTGAAGGAAAATTGACTTAGTGTGCCTTATCAAACTAGGAATAGTTTCATGGTTGTAATAGGAGAGAAGGTTCTAGAATTCCTAGTCCTACTCGGATTAGTTTTCCTTGTAACATTAGAACATGTACTTTGTAATCCCTATATATAGGGCTCCTATTCTCAATAATGAATATACAATTCTCTCATCAATCTCTCTCAATTCTATTATCCTTAAACAGAAACTTCTTAATTGATATGTATCAAAAAAAAACTTCTTAATTGATACATAATTGCAAGAGTACATCATATATATATATATATATATAGATCTTGTAAGCCGACATTGTGGCTTACTATGACCATCGACTTGCTTGTGGTTAATTACTAACCACACCTTAATGGAACTTTTTAGGGGAAATTCTAGTGTACTTGTGGGTATCTCATACCCACATTTACAAAAGTGACAACAAATTTGTTGTCAGAGTGGTAATGTTGAATCCTATTTTGTGTAATCTTAGTTCTAATAATAGTAATTACACCTCTTACGACATTGTTACAAGATTTTGAACAAATTCGTTGTCAATGTTGTAATTTTTGTTTAACTATATGTAAATTGTGTAAATGAATATGGTAACATTTGTTCTCAATGTTGTAATTTTTGTTTAACTATATGTAAATAGTGTAAATGAATATGTAACTTTTGTTCTCAATGTTGTAATTTTTTTTCAAATAATTGTAATTTTATGTTCAAATAGTCGTAAATGAGTGCATGAGATACCCACAAGTACCATAGCTTGTCTCACTTTCTAGACCATGATAAACTTAATCGATTACATTCATACTTTCATGATTAATGTTCTAGACACTTAATGCAATAATTAACATGATAATTCTAGATCAATCTAGCAACTCTTAGATTTCACTTGTTTGCTCTAGACTTCTTTAGATTGATGTAGATTATTTGATCAATGTGCATTAACTTTCAACAGAAGTGTATGCCGCATTTTGGTTGAATCTTTTTTCATTTACATAAGAGTTGATCTTTTTTGTTTAATGGTCCCAGACCCTTCCTTTCCCCAATTTTGAACTTCAAAGCAAGTGGATAGCAGGAGTTTTGTCTAATCGAATTGCGCTTCCATCTCAAGAGGAGATGATGGAGGATGTCAAAGCTTTCTACTCTTCACTTGAAGCTTCTGGCAAACCTAAACGACAAACCCATGACATTGCTGATTATCAGGTAAGTTCGGCTTCTTTGCTTCCCTGTCAATGTCTTAGTCTCATTGATATCTCCATACTTAACATGAAATTGAGAGTTAATATTTGGAGTGTTGTTTTTGCAGGGCGATTATGCTGATTGGCTTGCAGCGCAGTGTGGGAGCCCAGTCTTTGAAGAATGGAGAAAACAAATAATGTTCGCAGTAGCAAAGAATTATCTAGTCCGGCCGAAGACATATCACGATGAGTGGGATGATGACCATTTAGTGCTGCAAGCTTATAAGGACTTCTGGAAATTCACCACAGATGGATCGAGTTTAACTTATTAGCAGTGATATCAAATGATGTATTTGCCAAATGAATCTGAAATATGCATGAAAGTGAACACCTCATTTCTGTATAAACTTATATAAATGTTTACGTGTTGTTGTCCCTTTGGGATTAGGAAATGAAGTTTCCCCCAAAAAGGGCTATGTAATTCAAATTTGGACAGTGATGGTTAAAAAGTATTGAAAAGTGATAATGGTGAATGAATAGTTTTGGAGATGGGTATTGGAAAGTGAAGGTTGAAGACGAAACAACCAAGATTAGTTGAATTAAAAAACAATAAAATATTGATATATAAGATAATTAAACCATAGTTAAGTATAATTATCTTTTATAACATGCACATGCAGCTTTATATTGAGTGGTCTGAGTGGAGTATCACCAGTTCACCACTAAAGTGTTGGTGATGAGCAAATTTAATTTCAAAAACAACGAAAACGTTTTATTTTTAGCTCATAGAATTTGACCAATGATGGCAACGCTACTTTTTTGATAGAGTAAATAAGTATTTTTTTTTTTTTTTTTTTTTGGCTTTAAAGATACATGAAGACAACCAGGCACAGAAGCCCAGAAAGAAACCAGAAAACAGCAAAACAAAGAAAAACAAAAAATACAAAGATCAGAAACTCGACTCAAGGAGGAGGCCCTTGAGCATCAAAGAGAAGTATGCGCATTAGGGAGGGAGGAGGATTGGAAACCCAGTCCTCGGTGCACACCCTGCGCGATGCCAACGCCGCCACGTGATCTGCAGCTTGATTAGCATGTCTACTGGTCCAGAGCCAGTTTACTCGATCAAATTTCCCAGCCAGGACCCGGATATTTGCCACACTCCGCGAAGCTGACCAATCGATCGAAGAAAGAGGGTTTAACAAAGTTGAAATCAACACCATTGAATCAGATTCCAACTGAAAAGAAGAGAGGGAGAGAGAAGAGGCCAGAGAAAGACCAAGCTCAATAGCCATGGCTTCTGCTGCCAGGGAGGAAGAGGCATGGGTTGACTTCGCAAAGCCACCAAGGACGGACCCATTGGAATCCTGAATAAGGGAAGCTAGACCACACTTAGAGGATCTCGCATTCCATGCCGCATCGGTATTGATCTTCAGAAGACCAGGGGAGGGAGGTTTCCAGGTTGTCGAATCTGTTACCCCTGTAGTGGGCGTCCTGAATTTGCGGGAGAGACCTTGAGGGATCATGAGATATTCAGAAGATGCCGAGTGAGCACGGGAGGCAGTGTGGATTGAATCAGGAGTTTCTGCATTGAACACACTGGTACACCTCTGCTTCCAAATGAACCATAGTAGGAAACAAGCATGGGTTTGAAAGATCCGATTAGATGAAGAAAGTGTCTCTTCCAGTCTAAAGACAGCCATAATCCATCTATCAAGCGATGTGATGGATTGGGGATCAACCTTATAAGACAGAGGGTGGCAGAACCATGTTCTCATTGCCCAAGGGCATAGGAATAAAACATGTTCAATTGTTTCAGAATGAGCCTCGCAGAGGGTACATAAAGGGGATGAAGTAAGATGCCTTTGGAATCTATTGTGGTTTGTTGCTAGAGCACCAGAGAGAGCACGCGACATGAAGTGTTTGATGCGAGGAGTTGCCTTGACATTCCACAGCCAAGTCCAAATGCTCTTATGGATGGAGTGCGATAGATGAGGGTGTCCTTCAGGATTGGGAGGAGCAGTCAAGACTTTAGATTCGTACCCAGACCGTACCGAGTAGATGCCAGAAGAATTAGCCGACCATAGTAAAGAATCAATTTCCTCCGGATTGCCGAATGAGGTAGCCCTTATAGCATTAATGGTTTCAGTTGAGAGGAGAGGGATAACAGAGTCTAAGTTCCACTCATGGTTAGATGTGTCAATAAAATTACTGACATGGATAACCGGAGAATTAAGGGGCATTAGATTTTGCAAATTGAAGGAAGGAAGGCGCGGGATCCAGTTATCCCTCCAAAAGTCAATTGCGTTACCAGAACCTACCTGCCAAATACACCCAGTGGACAGAATATGTCTTCCTTCCAAGATACTTGACCATGCCCAAGATGGAGAAGAGCCCCGGGAGGCTTCGAAGAAGGAACACTGAGGGAAATAGCGGTTTTTCAGAACACGAACCCAAAAAGCATTAGGATTAGACAATATCCTCCAACCTTGCTTAGCCAGAAGAGCTAAATTGAAAGTCTCAATACTTCGAAAACCCATCCCCCCATCAGATTTTGGCAAGGCAAGAGAAGCCCACTTCTTCCAATGAATGCCAGTAGTAGTGTTATCTCCCCACCAAAAGTTTGCAAGAGCTGAGTTGATTTGGTTGCAGAGAGAAGAGGGGAATTTAAAAACTGACATCAGATAGGCCGGAATTGCCATTGCCACAGCCTTGATCATGATTTCTTTCCCGGCTTGGGAGAGAGTGGACGTGTTCCACCCTGAGATTTTCTTTTCAATATTCTCCTTGACATAGGCCAAAGCTGATACCTTGGATCGTCCCCAGATGGTAGGGAGACCAAGATATAAACCCGGATTAAGAACCGGACTCATGCCCAACACCCGACTAATGAGGTTGACAACTTGAGGAGATGTGTTGGGGCTGAAAAAGAGTGAGGACTTATGAGTATTGATGGATTGTCCCGAAGCGCTGCAATAGTGATGTAAAGTGTCCGATAAGACTTCACAATTGGACAGGGTAGCTTTGAGGAAGAAGATTGAGTCATCTGCAAAGAAAAGATGACTGACCAAAGGACCATCAGAGCTTATCTTTACTGGATCAAGTAAGTTTGCAGCGCAAATTTTCCGGATCATCGTTGAAAGAACATCATTGATGAAAAGGAAAAGGAAAGGGGACAGTGGGTCTCCCTGCCTTAAACCACGGGATGGCTTAAATTTACGACCAGGGGATCCATTAACAAGAATGGCCATTGTCACAGATGTAACACAAGACATAACCAATCTAACCCAGTGATGATGGAAACCCATTTTGAGAAGGACCAATTCCAAGAACTTCCAATCCACACGGTCATATGCTTTATTCATGTCAAGTTTAATTGCAAATTCACCGTCAGATCCTGTCTTAAGTAACTTGAGATGATGAAAAAGTTCATGGGCCACTAGAATGTTGTCCTGAATCTGACGACCAGAAATGAAAGCCGACTGATTTTCAGAAATAAGGTAAGGCATGAAAGGTCTGAGTCTGGTAGATATGATCTTAGTCAAGATTTTATGTGCAAAGTTGCAGAGAGCAATGGGACGAAAATGGGAATGTACATACCTCCAATAATATGGAGTATTTACTACGTCACCAAGCATAAGTAACACCCACTTTGGGACATCCACAAGACATGGCAAGGCCCAACCGAGACATACATCGTGTAGCCCTATGTTCAGGCTACGCGGCGGTATCCGGAAGTCGCAAATCCGCCACCAGGAAGCCACCTTCCCGCCCTTGCCAACATGCCTCCATAACATAGCTTTCTGCATGTTAAATTAGACTAAGGAATAGTTGATTGCTTGTCCCACATCGAAGAACAAGTAGAGGAGATGGCTTCCTTGACTTATAAAAGGAACTCTCCTCCCACTTAAACACCATCCATTCCACATTCATTCATTCATTACATCTCTTGTAATCTTGTTAGGCCGCAAGGCTCGACACACTAGTATAGCTTTCAAGTGGACGTAGTCTCCCGCTCATGCGGAGGCGAAACACTATACATCTTGTGTCAATCTCTCTCTCTCTTTATTTATAGCTAACTAGAGATCCCTACGGATCACTAACGTTAACAGGGAAGCTAGCTGAGGAACTTCCACCTTAGGAATTAGAGCAATATAGGTGGCATTAAATTGATCCAAAATGGAGGCAGAGGCAAAAGATTGAGCTGTTGCTTCATGGACCACTTTATTTACAATTTCCCAATATGATTGGTAGAAAGTACCTGGAAAGCCGTCCGGTCCCGGAGATTTAAGCCCTCCCAATTCGAAACTGCAGCTCGAACTTCGTCAATGGTGATTTCTGCCAGGAGGGCCGAATTCATATCCGTGGTTACCACTGGATCAACAAAGTCAAGCACGGTTTGCATGTGGGTAGTTGGAGCAGCTTCATACATATCCCGAAAATAGTGGTTTAGGTGGGCAACAATATCTCTCTCATTTGTTAACCAAGTACCCTCATCATTCTTAAGTCTAAGAATCTTATTTCTCCGACGATGCATGATTGTTGTCTGATGGAAGTACCGGGTGTTGAGGTCACCATGGGCTAGCCACGAAACCCTTGACCTCTGTTTCCAATACATTTCCTCAAGGGCCCAGTGATTAGCAATATCATCAGAGACAGACTTGATTTGTTGGTGAGCATCAGGCATATCAGAGTCCAGGAGAGACTGAATTCGAGCTTGTCCATCAACTTCAAGTTTGCCAAAATTCGGGAAAGTGTCCTTTGCCCAAAGAGAGAGAGCATATTGGCACTTTCGAAGGTTTGTAGCCCAAGAAGAAGAATGATCAAGAGAGGAAGAAGTATGCCAGTTGGAGTGAATTATCTGTTGACAGGTAGGATGAGTGGTCCAGAGATGTTCAAAACGGAAAATTGGAGGAGACTTCAACTCCTTTGGATTTGTATCAAGCATGATTGGTCTATGGTCCGATCCAAGTAAAGGAAGGTGAAAGACTTGAGTCTGTGGCTGATGAGCTATCCACTCATTATTGGCAAAGGCACGGTCCAGACGTTCTTTGATTACCACCTGACCATGTTGATAGGAGAACCAAGTGTAGTCTGGCCCTTGGAAAAGAAGATCTGAGAGTTGAGCATGATTGATGAAGTCTTTGAACAAGTTAATCCACCAATTTGGCTGAGGGAGGCCTCCCCATTTTTCATGCAGCCATAGAATTTCATTGAAATCCCCCAAGCACAACCAAGGGAGAGCATGAGGGGAGAAAGATGTGTACAAAGAACGCCAAAAGCTTGTTTTTTGATTCACATGAGGATTCCCGTACAACCAAGAAACATTGCAGTGAAAATTTTCTGAAATGAAAAACACACTAGTATTTACATAATTAACCGATCCGATAATACTAGAGACATGGACAGAGTTGTCCCAAAATAGAGCAAGACCACCGCCACCATTATTTGTTGGATTGACAACATACAAGTGGTCAAACCGCAGTTGTTTCAGCCAATACTTGAGCACTGGTTCTTGCTGTCTAGTCTCCATAAGAAAAAGCATAGAGGGGCGATGACGTTTAACCAAACGTCGGAGTGTCTTTCCGGTCAGGTCCGCCCCTAGGCCCTGACAATTCCATGATAGGAGCCTCATGTTGGCCCCGTGGCTGCATCGGGCCAGCCACCGGTGCCCTGATCCAAAGGAGGATCATGATCAGTAGGAGAAGTTGGCTCGGCAATAGTTGCAGACTCCGGCGCCAACAGTGGAGGGGGATACATTACATTTTCAGACAAGAATTCTGAAGGAATATGTTGCTGATCTCGTTCTTGTGTCCGAGGGAGACCTTCAAGCTCAGTTATTGAAGATGGAGGATTGTGACTCATGGACAGAAAGCTTGACACATTAAGGTCCAGAGGAGGAGTGCTGGAATGAGAGTTCTCTGCTAGGATGAGTTGAACCGCAAATAATCCCTCAGTTGTTGCAAGGGTCTCTCTCAGAAAAGCATCTCTCTGGACATTAGAAACAGGAATTTCCGAGGCAACACTCAGATCTTGAGGTATGGGGGTAGCAGAGGACGCCGATCGACGACCCCCGCGCCCACGACCGCGGGTGCCTCGAACCTTGCCTCGAGTACGAGTCACCCCGGTATTGCTGGTTCCTCTGGTTCGCCTTCCCGATAAAGGAGGTCCATCATTATCCAAATTGGGGAGATAGAGATCAGAAGATGGGGCCAAAGATAAGGCCATATCAAAAGAAGAAATTGATCTGAACTTAGCTCTCTTGCATTTTGGGTCAGTGTCAACGGTGGTGTCATCAGCTTGACGTTTGAGACGAAGTTGATCCATGAAGGAGGCTATTCCTGAAATGTCCTCATTTGGTGGAGATGCATGGGGAAGTGAAGTGGAAGGTGTAACTGGGCTTGGTATAATGTTAGCAGCCACAAAAGCCTCCAGAGAATCATTGGTGTGAGGATGAAGGTGGGCTTGGGAGTTAGTGAGGTGAGGTTCAAACAGTTCGTGGAGGGGATTAAAGGCCTGATTGAGTGGGTAGCTGAGTGGGTAAAGAGTTGATGGAGGAGGAAGTGGGACAAACTCATTGATTGAGTTGTCAAAGATGAACTGAGTATTACCCAAATTGAGTTCACCAGATAGGCCCAAAGTAGGGAAAAGATTTGGGTCCGGTTCAATAAATAGACTCCTGCTGTCCTCAATGACAGCTGCAACAACCAACTCATCATCCTGAACCAATTTGGCCTTACCTTTATCCTTGGGTCCGGCAGAGGAGGACGCCACACACACAGTAGGATGTGGACGGGAGGAGGGAGGCTCCCTGACCGGGGAAGGGGATTTCTCCGAGATGACCAGAGAAGCTCGGCTTTGTGGCCTGTTGCAGAACTTCGGTTGACTCGGAGCTTGAAGCAGAGGTTGGGATAGCATGTAAGCGGCCGGGCACTGATGGCTATTTTGTCGGGCACGAAAGCATTGGCTTTGGAAGCGATCCCATCCCCTATCCCCAGCAGATTGAGGACCCGACGACAAACGTCTAGCAGTGGGGGTAATCATCCAAACTCCCAAACGATCAGCTCTTGGGGATCGGGGTTGATTGCAAAAGCGTTCACTATGACTTTTGACTTATGAGTGAAGATGTCCGCAGTTGATGAAAGTTTTGTAGGCTAAATCAATTTAGCTTTTGGCCTGAGATCACTTAACCAAAATTTGATTGGTTAATCAATTTTTTTATATTATTAAATTGGCTAAATCAATTTGGCTTTTGGTAGGCTAAATCAATTTGGCTTTTGCCCTATGGCGGTAGATGCCCTGAGTTAACCAACATAAAATGGCAGGTCTCTTCAATCATCCGCAGTTGATGAAAGTTTTGTAGGCTAAATCAATTTAGCTTTTGGCCTGAGATCACTTAACCAAAATTTGATTGGTTAATCAATTTTTTTATATTATTAAATTGGCTAAATCAATTTGGCTTTTGGTAGGCTAAATCAATTTGGCTTTTGCCCTATGGCGGTAGATGCCCTGAGTTAACCAACATAAAATGGCAGGTCTCTCCTATCTCTGCTCATCCGACAATGCAACTCTTATCTCGGCACGTAGCAGTGATCGGCGCCGGCGCCTCCGGCCTGGTGGCGGCACGTGAGCTCCGGCGGGAAGGTCACACTGTTGTCGTCTTCGAGCGAGGAGACCAAATCGGTGGCACGTGGATGTACACTCCAGAAGTGGAGTCCGACCCAATTGGTCTCCACCCAAACAGAAACATAGTCCACTCGAGCATGTACCAGTCTCTCAGGACCAATCTCCCAAGAGAGGTCATGGGGTTCCGGGACTACCCTTTTGTGGTCAAGGAAGGAGATAAAGACAGAGACCCGAGAAGGTTTCCGGGTCACAGAGAGGTGTTGAAGTACTTGAATGACTACGCGACCGAGTTTGGGATTTATAAGGTTGTGAGGTTCGAGAGTGAGGTGGTGTTTGTGGGTTTGGTGGAGGGTGGAAAGTGGAAGGTGAAGTCCAAGAGCAAGAGAAGTGAGGTTTTGGAAGAGGTTTATGATGCTGTGGTGGTCTGTAATGGACATCATACTGAGCCTCGTGTAGCTCAGATTCCAGGTATCATTTGTCATTTTCGTTTTTATTTTTTCTGTTACACAATGGAATATTTCAGGTTGTGAATTTGAATTTGATTCTTGCTTTTTCTCCTTTCAGGCATCAATGCATGGAAGGGGAAGCAAATTCACAGCCACAATTACCGTAATCCTGAGCCATTCAGAGATCAGGTCTGTGCTCCCTTCTGAATCCTGTAGAAACTTCTACATTGTGTTTTCTGAGTTGCTGATGTGATCACATGTGTGAAACAATGCAACTTCTCATAGAAGCACTTCTGTTTTTGTTTTCTTTCACCTCTGTAGTATATAGCTGATATTGGCCCTTTCCTGCTTTGCGTAGGTTGTAATTTTGATAGGCAGCGGCACAAGTGCTGTTGATATGTCTCGGGAGATAGCTGGAGTTGCTAAAGAAGTCCACATTGCATCTAGATCTGTTGCTGATGAAACCATTGAAAAGCACCCTGGCTATGATAACTTGTGGCTTCACTCAATGGTAAGAATTGGGTGGCTATGATGAGCAGTTCGTGAAGGAATTTTCAGTTTTGTTTGAGCTCTGATATTATTTAAACCGGTGCAGATCAAAAGTGCCCATGAAGATGGGAGCGTTGTTTTCCAAGATGAGAGTGTTGTCCATGGAGACATCATTCTTCATTGCACTGGGTATACTTGCTTAGCCTTGTTACAGGATTTCATGCTACTGGGTAGTGTTCCCAATTGTTAGGAAATCGTAATCTTTTCTTCTGTTCTTTGAAGGTACAAATATCATTTTCCTTTTCTCGAAACGAATGGCATTGTGACTGTGGATGACAACCGTGTTGGACCACTGTACAAGCATGTCTTTCCACCTGCCTTTGCACCTTCGCTTTCCTTCGTTGGTATACCATGGAAGGTTTTTATCTACATAAACCACATGTCCTAATATGGTTGAATCTTTTTGTCCATTTTATTGGTTGTTGAAGTAAATCTTAGAATATCATTCATGCTACCAGGTCGCTCTTTTCTTCATGTTTGAACTTCAAAGCAAGTGGATAGCTGGTATTTTGTCTAATCGAATGGCACTTCCATCCCAAGAGTACATGATGGAGGATGTAAAAGCTTTCTACTCTTTACTTGAAGCTTCTGACACACCTAAGCGATACACTCATAACATTGCTGATTATCAGGTAAATTCAGTCTCCTTTTCTTTTGCAACTAGTAAATTCAATCTCTTTGGTTGTCTGCCTATGTTTTTAATTTACTTTCAACCCGTACATCCTTACTGAGGAGTTCACTCATCATCAGTTGTCGAGAGAACTACCTGCAAAGCAGTTACTATATGAAATGTTTCATATTGACTTGACTGGATCCACGTCTGATAAACAGAGACAGTTTAAGCACATATCTCTTGTTAAAACAGACTGTCAGCTCCATAAGAACTAATTAATGGGGTTCTGCAGAAGTTTCATCTCTCTCAATCTGTTGGAGCCTTCAATTTGTAGCAAATAAAATGCATGTCATATTAATCAGGAAGATATATAAATGAAAAAAAAAAAATGTAATGTGAAGAATTATAATCTTTGTTTCCTTTTGTGCTTGTATATTATCATTATCTGCTTCTTCTGACTGATCAAGGGTCAAGAGGTTCATAGACACTTCCATCGTATAACTTTTCGATGGCTAGTATAACTTATCGCTCACACTCAATCTCGGCAAGCTTTGCTGTTTTGAAATGTTTGCAATGCATGTGCTGTAGTAGAGCAAAACTTCATAGCTAAAGCTACTAGTTCTTCTTAGCCTCCGTTGGATATTTTTTCTGTTCAGCTATTCTAGTCTCGAATTTTTATATCCCGAACAGAATAAATATTTTAACTGTTGCATTTTGCAGTATGGATATGAAGATTGGGTTGCAACCGAGTGTGGGTGTCCAGTCTCTGAGGAATGGAGAAAGCAAATGTACTTTGCAGCTATAGAGAACATGCTAACCAAACCAGAGACATTCCGGGATGAGTGGGGGGAATATGACCATTTGGTATTGCAAGCTCATGAGGACTTCAAGAAATATGCCTTGAATTGACAGATAATTCTTGACCAAAAGAAATTGGACATGTTAACGGATAAGTGATGGCACATGATTTCTTTCCCAGATTGATCATTGTGAAGTGGCCACAAATGTGTTTAAGAAATGTGGTGCATTCCTTCTTCATATTGTTGGTATACTTGGAACTGGAGATCATTATCCTACTTCCATACCAGAAGAAAAAACGTCTTGGCAACTCATTTTCTATTGTACCATAACTTTATATTTTATCGGACAATTTAGTACCTCAATACATTTTTCGGAAGCCCTTTGATCAGAACACATCTTATTAATCTTCTACCAAATCTGATGAATCTCTTTGCCCCCTCTTTCCCATCAGATTGCCTCCAATGTGAACTGTTGCACTCAAAATCGTTGCGAAATGCACGATCTTAGTCTGAAAAAGGAGAAATAGATTCACTAATCGACTGATAAATTGTGAATTGATGAAATTGGTTTAGGCTCTTTGGAGAGACAGACTCTGTACGTGAATATTAGAAGTTTCCATTACTTTTGCAATTACAATTAGTATTGAAAGCAAGAGATCCTATGACAATACTTGCTTGCAATGCAAGGAACAAAAACACTTGGCCAAGAACATAAATGGTAATTTCCCAACTTTTACTCCCATTCTCTCCTTTTTCCAACCTATTTACCATTCCACATATACATTTTTCTTTCCTTTATCTCCAATTCTTTATTCTCCTCCTCGTTTTTGAAAATTCTTCTGTATACCGACAGTGCAAGCGATCCAGCACCTATTTATAGTTAACATTTTTTTTTTTAATAACCAAAAAGTCAACTTAATGTAGATAGTTATCCAACTATCTATTTATGTTAGTGCAAGTACACATCGGTGCTCTAAATCTTCCTTACTCTTTACAAAGAAACAAAAAACTTCAGAAAAAGCCAAGAACA
The DNA here is from genome assembly GCF_958449725.1 of Rosa rugosa. Taxonomy (NCBI): domain Eukaryota; kingdom Viridiplantae; phylum Streptophyta; class Magnoliopsida; order Rosales; family Rosaceae; genus Rosa; species Rosa rugosa. The sequence goes on from NC_084823.1 coordinate 41,403,738, forward strand.
AAGAAAGAAAGAAAATTTAATATAAAAATAAAAAATAAAAACTAGTGATGATTGATAACATTACCGCCATGAATGTAAAAGCTTAGAGAAGAAGAAGAACTTACAGAGAGTGAGAGAGAGTTTCAGACAAAATCTGAAGGAGAATTTCAATTAATGGAACACAAAAACAATTATTACAACAGTAGCACTATTTATAGTAGGTCAAAAAACAAAGAAGAAAACCCTAGCTATTACAGCCTGTAAATCCACATCAACAGAGCTTGACAGCAAATCACCACTACATGCGCTACAGCTGGACAGCTTCTTATTCATGCTTGACAACCTTGACCTTTCACGTTGACTTGTTTAACACCTCCCCTCAATCTCAGTGGGGGATAACACACTGAGATTGACACAGTGCTGCTTGAATATAGGACTATGAAGACCCTTAGTGAAGACATCAGCAGTTTGATTTTCTGTAGGCACATACTGTAACAGGAGATCTTGCCTTTGAACTCTCTCTCGGACAAAATGAAAATCATTATCAAGATGTTTGATCCTGGAATGAAAGACAGGGTTTGAACATAATGCAAGAGCAGAGAGATTATCACATTTCAACAAAGGTGGTGCAGGAATCCGGATATGTAAATCACAAAGGATATGTCTCATCCATGAAATTTCAGCAGCAGTGTTGGCAAGAGCTCGATATTCAGCTTCAGTAGAGCTTCTAGAAACTGAACCTTGTTTCTTTGATTGCCAAGACACAGGGCAATGCCCAAGATACACAATGAATCCTGTAGTTGATCTTCTTTGATTGATATCACCAGCCCAATCAACATCACAGAATGCATTGATATATGCAGCACTATTACCATATTTGTAAAATAACCCTTTTGTCAAAGTACCTTGCAGATATCTTAGAATTCTCTTAACTGAAGCATAATGCACATCAGTAGGTGTTGACATAAACTGACACACTGTGTTTACAGCATAGGCAATATCTGGCCTAGTGAAAGTCAAGTATTGTAATGCACCAACAATGCTTCTGTAGAGAGTAGGGTTTGACAAAGGTGTACCTTCATTTTTGAGAAGCTGACTATGAGGCAAACAAGGGGTATTACAATCTCGGCAAGTATCCAATCCAGCTTTGGCAATAAGTTCCTTGGCATATTTTTCTTGTGACAAAAACAATCCAGTGTCTTTGTATTGAACATTTATTCCCAGGAAGTAAGATAAAGGACCAAGATCTTTCATATCAAAAACATCATTGAGCTCGGATATAACAGATGTAATACCATTTTTACATGATCCAGTAATCACTATATCATCAACATAGAGCAATAATGCCACAATCCCTTCATTTGTAACTTTAACAAATAAACTCGGGTCAGAATGAGAAAACTGAAACCCCAAGGCAGGAAGAAAACTAGTAAATTTTTCATTCCAGGCTCTAGGTGCCTGCTTCAAACCATAGAGAGATTTTTTAAGTAAACACACATGATTGGGATTAACAGTATCAACAAACCCATGAGGTTGATGCATATAAACTTCCTCTTTCAGATCACCATGCAGAAAGGCATTTTTCACATCAAGTTGTCTCAATTCCCAGTTATACATAGTAGCAAGTGAAATAATGATCCTTACTGTGCTATGTCTCACCACAGGACTGAAAGTTTCATCATAGTCCAGGCCTTTTTCTTGACTATATCCCTGAGCAACTAACCTTGCTTTAAACCTAGAAACACTTCCATCAGGATTTTTCTTAACCTTGTACACCCATTTACTTCCAACAACATTTTTACCTTCTAGAAAGGGAACCAATTAACTCTCATGTGCCTTGCTTCTTCAATGCATCTATCTCTTCATTCATAGCAATATCCCATTCTGGTATACCAACTGCAGCTTTAAAGCTTTTTGGTTCTAGAGGATCATGAATATCAATGATAGCACTAAGGCCACTAAAGAAAGACAACTCATCAAGCAAATTGTGCTGCACTATACAGGAGTAGGCACAGAACTCGTCAAATGACTTTTTCTTAACTATGCCATTCTTAGCTCTAGTTAACATGGAGTGATTATTGTAAGCAATAGTACGATCATCAATAAACTGTAGCTCATGTGATAACACTGGACCACTGTTTTGTACTGACACAAGATCGGAAATATGATCCTGACTAGAGCTATGAATTTCACCTGAACTGTTAGCATTGGCATTTTCATCACTCACATAATGATTGTCACCATGATCATGATTTTCACCATCCATACCAGAAACACTACTTGCACTACTTGAACCACCGGCCACCTTCAGTTCCTGAAGAAGTATTAGAGTCACCATAAATATGATTTTCACCATCCATACCAGAAACACTACTTGCATTACTTGAACCACCACCTTCAGTTCCTGAAGAAGTATTAGAGTCACCAGAAAAACCAGAAGGAGTAGTAGCCCCCTCAGCCAATGCAGGCTCACCAGCAGGAGGCTGACAGGAAGGAGGAAATGGGAGAATTACTTGTAACTGATCAGAGGAGAGCACATGCATAAGTGGTGAAGCAGGGATGATGGAGACAGGACACTTGCGTGAGGAAGAAGGTACAGGGGATGATGAATAAGAATATGGGGGATGCCGAGCAGGAGAGTGAAAAGGAAAGATGGACTCATCATGAATAACATGTCTACACATCCAGAGTTTATTTTTCTCAATGCTATAGCAAAAAACACCCTTGTAACCTAAAGCATATCCAAAAAAGACACACTGAATGGTTCTTGGCTCAAGCTTATCAGTACAATAGGGACGAAGGAGAGGATAACATGCAGAACCAAAAACCCTGAGATGACTAAGACTAGGAGTAGAGCCAAAGAATTGAATGTAAGGAGAGGACATGTTCAATGATCTGCAGGGCATCCGATTAATAAGATAGGCAAAATGAGCCATGGCATGAAACCAAAAGGGTTTAGGTAACTGAGCAGTGGACATGAGAGTAATGCAGGTCTCAACAAGATGCCTATTCTTTATTTCTGCAACCCCATTCTGTTGGGGAGTATGAGGACATGTGATGAAATGCAATATACCATGTTGATCAAGATAACTCTTAAAGGCCTTGCTATTGTATTCACCACCACCATCAGTTTGAAGAGAAATAATATTGTGGCTAAACTGAGTAGAAACAAAATTATAGAATTTGACAAATGTAGCAAAAGTGTCTGATTTATTGATGAGTGGATAAAGCCACATAAACTTGGTGTAGTCATCAATGAAGGTCACATAATACTTGAAGCCTTCAATAGACAAACATGGAGCAGGACCCCAAAGATCAGAATGTACCTTTTGAAATGAAAGAATAGACTTTGACACAGACTCAGAAAATGGCAGTCTATGCATTTTGCAACTAAGACAGTGAGTACAAGTGTGAAAAGTTTTATCATTACTGAACTTGATCTGAGACAAAGACAACATCTTAGACACTATATCAGAAGAAGGAAGACCAAGCCTATTATGCCAGATAGAACACTTGACAGCAGCTCCAACAAATGCAGTTTGAGTAGACTGAAATGATGGTGAGAATTTTGGTGTCTTGAAGAGGAAAAGACCATCCCCATTACTCTTGCCTTTGTACAGAAGAGCTTTTGATGCCTTGTCCTGCACACAAATATCAACATCATCCATGATGATGAAACAATGATTATCTTTGCACAACTTGTGAAATGAAAGCAGGTTAACTGCTAAGTTAGGAACATGAAGAACATTTTGCAGTTTAAAGGTATGCTTTGCAGGAGTAATTTGTGTGGCACCAATGTGTTTAACATGCAAACCTTCACCATTACCAATGGTAATTGTATTGTTGGACTTAAAGGGATGAGTAATTGAGAGATTCCTCAAATCAGATGTCATGTGATGTGTGGCACCAGTGTCTCCAATCCACACTTCAGAATTATTGCCATTAGAAGGATTTGAAGAACTTGCACCAGTGTATTGAGTGTGAGCTGTCATGGCAGTGAGGGAAGCAGGAGGCTCAGAACCTTGGTAAGCATAGTTGCTCCTGTGGTGACAGTTGAGTGCAACATGTCCCTTGAGTCCACAAATTTGACATACCACAACAGATCGGGAGGGATGATCAGGAGGTATATCTCCTCGATAGAAACAGTTAATGGTTGTATGACCCTTCTTACTACAGATCTGGCATTCAGGAGAAACACCAATGTTGTTTCTATACTCAGCTCCTTGATTGTTGGCAGGATTCTGAAAATACTTGCTAGCAATGTGGCCCTTCTTGTGGCAAATATGACACTCAATATGTTGATAGCAATTGTTTGCATTGTGTCCCTTCTTACCACAGATTTGACACTCCATACCATTATAGCTCTTAGCACCACCTCCATTGGACCCTTCTCCCTGAGAAAACTTTCCATTGTGAGGCCAAGACTGTTGTTTTGAGCTATTATCACTCCAAACTGTCTTTCCCTTGTCACCATTGTAGTTGCTAGATGATCCAGAGAATTGTGAATTAGTATTCCCTCTGTAAGAAGATCCTTTGGCAGCCATTGCAGACAAAGATACTTGTGGCACAAGCTGCAACTCAATATCTCTTTCAGCAGCCAGCAGTTGAGCTCTGAAATCCTTCAGTGAGATTGGTGTATCTCTTGCCCTGATAACAGTCTTTATCATAACATATTCATCAGGTAAGCCATTTAATGTAACAACTACAATATCTTCATCAACAAGTGTAACTCCCACAGAGTTGAGTTGATCTCTTGCATGTTTGATACGCTGAAGGTACTTGTCAACAGTATCAGCTCCCTTCTTGATAGTTTGTAGATCAGTTTTGAGCTGGATGATGTTAGCTCTCGAGACAGTGGAAAACCTCTCAAGCAAAGCAAGCCATGCATCATGTGAAGATTTACTTCCTACTATAATTTCCATAATATCATCATCAAGAGTTGCCATCAGGAGACCAAGCAATGCTTTATCAGTTTTCTTCCACAGTTTATAAGCCATAGTGATCTCGCTTGTGATTTCACCTTCCTCAGTACGAGCAAATCGAGGAGGACAAGGATATGTACCATCAAAATATCCAAATAGACCATTTCCTTCAAGTACAGCTTGAAATTGAAAGCTCCACTTCACAAAGTTATTTTCACTCAACCGAACAGTTATAGTACTCAGCAAAGAATTGATCTCAGATTGTGATAGGGCCATAGCTTCAGAAAGTATCACAAATCAACAGATTATGAACTTTTATCAAAGAATTCTCTCGCAAACAAACACAATTATGTTATAGATCTATTATGTACGTTATCACACTTCTTCAACCAATTATGAACGATTATATCATCACTTCTCACAAACTAGGATAATCACAAATCACAACCGATTATACACTTGATTATCAAAATCTTTCACAGATTGAAGAACAAAACTAGCATGGAACACAGAGATGATCATAGATCTCAACCAAGTAAGAGCGAGATGAGAAATAGAAACTCAAAGTGTGATCTGAGCTCACCAGTTGGTGCCATTGCTTAGTGAGGAAACACGATGAAGTATGAGAACGTGAATCGTAATATCAACGAAGAAATCACAAATCTAGGTTTTTTGCCTGATCAAGTAAACAAGAGCTTGAGTGCGGAAGCGAGAAGAGGATCGTCAACTTTTACTTAGTATGAAATCACATATAGAATCAAGAACCTGGCTCTGATATATACCATGATAACATTACCGCCATGAATGTAAAAGCTTAGAGAAGAAGAAGAACTTACAGAGAGTGAGAGAGAGTTTCAGACAAAATCTGAAGGAGAATTTCAATTAATGGAACACAAAAACAATTATTACAACAGTAGCACTATCTATAGTAGGTCGAAAAACAAAGAAGAAAACCCTAGCTATTACAGCCTGTAAATCCACATCAGCAGAGCTTGACAGCAAATCACCACTACATGCGCTACAACTGGACAGCTTCTTATTCATGCTTGAGAACCTTGACCTTTCACGTTGACTTGTTTAACAATGATGAAGTCTTTTTATTTCAAAAAATGACAACCCACTCTCTACCGTCCATAGCGCCAATCCGACGTGCGCTCTCCAAATCTGCCGCGGTGCCGCCCACAGTTCCACAATGCAACCACCGACCACCCTCAACGTGGCGGTGATCGGCGCCGGAGCCGCCGGCCTGGTGGCCGCACGTGAGCTCCGGCGGGAAGGTCACACTGTTGTCGTGTTCGAGCGAGGAAACCAAATCGGTGGCACGTGGGTGTACACTCCAGAAGTGGAGTCCGACCCAATTGGTCTCCACCCAAACAGAAACATAGTCCACTCGAGCATGTACCAGTCTCTCAGGACCAATCTCCCAAGAGAGGTCATGGGGTTCCGGGACTACCCTTTTGTGGTCAAGGAAGGAGATGAAGAGAGAGACCCGAGAAGGTTTCCGGGTCACAGAGAGGTGTTGAAGTACTTGAATGATTACGCTACCGAGTTTGGGATTTATGAGGTTGTGAGGTTTGAGAGTGAGGTGGTGTCTGTGGGTTTGGTGGAGGGTGGAAAGTGGAAGGTGAAGTCCAAGAGCAAGAGAGGTGAGGTTGTGGAAGAGATTTCTGATGCTGTGGTGCTGTGTAATGGACATCATACTGAGCCACGTGTAGCTCAGATTTCAGGTATCATTGTCTTTTTCGTTTTTATTTTTTCTGTCAGACCAATTCAGGTTGTGAATTTGAATATAAAGCTAAGAACTTTATACTCGTTTTGGTTCATTAGGAATTTGGATACAGTGTTTCAGGGATTATAATTTTCACAAAGTTTGCTTCATTTCTGTTGGTTTAGCAGCCGCGATTGGTTCTGAGTTAGGCTAGTACGTATTATATTGATTGCGGGAAGAAAATTGCGTTCTGCAGAATACAATTCGTGAAGATCTTCATGAGAGGAGCTTTTGAGGTTGCAAATTTGAAGTGCAATGAGGAATGGTAAAAAAGCTTGCATAAAAGAACCTAATCTATATAGGATGCTATGCATAGAGGTCCAACAGGATTCACTTGTAGCTAATTTATGAAAATGATATGGGACATTTGCTCAAAGATGAGTCCAATTAAGTTATTGTAAGGCATTTGCAGGAATTATTAATTAGGAGTGCATGATGGCAAACTGGGGAGTGTGAATTGCAGCTGCCTAAATAAAGGCAATCAGAACTTGATTCTTACTTTTTCTCCTTTCAGGCATCGATACATGGAAGGGGAAGCAAATTCACAGTCACAATTATCGTACTCCTGAGCCATTTAGAGATCAGGTCTGTGCTCCTTTCTGCCTCCTGTAGAAAAACTTCTACATATTGTGTTGTCTGAGTTGCTGGTGTGATCACATGCGTGAAACAATGCAAATTCTCATAGAAGCAGGTCAAGATTATTAGGATAAATTTTGTGGGGAATCATAAAGTACTTCTGTTTTTGTTTTCTTTCACCTCTGTAGTAGTTAGCTGATATTGGCCCTTTCCTGCTTTGTGTAGGTTGTAATTTTGATAGGCAGCGCCACTAGTGCTGTTGATATATCTCGGGAGATAGCTGGAGTTGCTAAAGAAGTCCACATTGCATCTAGATCTGTTGCGGATGAAACCATTGAAAAGCACCCTGGCTATGATAACTTGTGGCTTCACTCAATGGTAAAAGAATTCACCCATGGTAAGAATTGGGTGGCTACGATGAGCAGTTCGTGAAGGAATTTTCAGTTTTATCTGAGCTCTGATATTATTTAAACTAGTGCAGATCAGATCATCAGAAGTGTCCATGAAGATGGTAGTGTTGTTTTCCAAGATGGTAGTGTTGTCCGTGCTGACATCATTCTTCACTGCACAGGGTATTATTTGCTTAGCCTTGTTACAGAACTTCATGCTATTAGGTAGTGTTCCAAACTTCCAGTTAGGAAATTGTAATCTTATTTTTTGTTGATTAAAGGTACAAATATCATTTTCCATTTCTCGAAACGAATGGCATTGTGATTGTGGATGACAATCGTGTTGAGCCACTGTACAAGCATGTCTTCCCACCTGTCTTTGCTCCTTCGCTTTCCTTTGTTGGAATACCATGGAAGGTGTTTATCTACTTTAAACTACATGCTCTACTATGGTTGGATCTTTTGGTTCATTGTTTTGACGGTTGAAGTAAATCTTTGAATATCATGCTATCAGGTCGCTACTTTCTTCATGTTTGAACTTCAAAGCAAGTGGATAGCTGGTGTTTTGTCTAATCGAATTGCACTTCCATCCCAAGAGGACATGATGGAGGATGTCAGAGCTTTCTACTCTTTACTTGAAGCTTCTGACACACCTAAGCGATACACTCATAACATTGCTGATCATCAGGTAAATTCAGTCACTTTTTCTTTTGTAAACAGTAAATTCAATCTCTTTGGTTGTCTGCTTATGTTTTTAAATTACTTTCAACCCATACATCCTTGCTGGGAAGTTCATTCATCATCAGTATTTGTTGAGAGAACTACCTCTGAAGCAATTACTTTATGAAATTTTGTTTCATATTGACTTGACTGGATCCACATGTGATAAACAAAGACAGTTTAAGCACATATCTCTTATTAATACATTGACTGTCAGCTCCTTAAGAACTAATTATTGGGGTTCTGCAGAAGTTTATTATCTCTCAATCTGTTGGAGCCTTCAATTTGCACTGAATAAAATGCATGTCATATTCATCAGGGAGATAAATGAAGAAAAAAGAAAAAAAGGGAATGTGAAGAATTATATATTCTTTGATAATACCGGTTTCCTTTTGTGCTTGTATATTATCATTATCTGCTTCTTCTGACTAATCAAAGGTCAAGAGGTTCATTGACACTTCCCAAATCGTTTAAGTTTCATCGGCTAGTCTCATTGCTCACACTCAATCTCGGCAAGCTTTGCTGTTTTGAAATGTCTGCAATGCATATATTGTAGAAGAGCAAAACCTCATAGCTAAACCTCTAGCTAGTGGTCCTTCTTAGTGACTGTTGGATGCTTTTTCTCTTCAGCTTTTCTAGTCTTGAATTTTTGCATCACGAACCGAATATATATATTTAAGTGTTGCATTTTGCAGTTTGGATATGACGATTGGGTTGCAACTGAGTGTGGGTGTCCAATATCTGAGGAATGGAGAAAGGAAATGTACTTTGCAGCTATAGAGAACATGCTAACCAAACCAGAGACATACCGGGATGAGTGGGTCGAATACGACCATTTAGTGTCGCAAGCTCACGAGGACTTCAAGAAATATGCCTTAAATGGACATATAATTCTTGATCAAAAGAAAGTGGACATGTTAATGGATAAGTGATGGGACATGATTTCTTTCCCAGATTGATCATTGTGAAGTAGCCACAAATGTGTTTAAGACATGTGGTGCATTCCTTCTTCATATTGGTATTGTTGGTCTACTTGGAACTGGAGATCAAAATCCTACTTCCACATCTGCCTTGTACACTCATTTTTCTATTGTACCATGGTATGTGAACTTTATATTTTATCAGACAATTCAGTACTCTAAAAATTTTTCGGAAGCTCTTTGGTCAGAACACATATTATTAATCTTCTACCAAATCTGATGAGTCTCTTTGCCCCCTCTCTCCCATCAGATTGCCTCCCAATGTGAACTCTTACACTCAAAATCTTCGTGAAATGCACGATCTTAGTCTGAAAATGAGAAATAGATTCACTAACCGACTGATAAATTGTGAATTGATGAAATTGGTTTAGGCTCTTTGGAGAGAAGCTGTCATCACTTCTGCAATTACAATTAGTATTGAAAGCAAAAGCATCACCAAAGGCTCAAATTTGATGAGACCCTGAAAATACTTGCTTGCAATGCAAGGAATATAAACACACTAACATAATAGCTTTGATATGGTACTCATTCTCCTTTTTCCCAACCTATTTACCATTCCACATTTTCTTTACTCTTTACAAAGAAACATAAACTTCCAGAAAAAGCCAACCCCCATTTTATTTTTAATTTTAAAAAAAAATGACAACCCACTGTCTCCTCTCCATAGTGCCAATCCGTGTTCTCTCCAAATCTGCCGCCCACAGTTCCATAATGCAACCGCCGACCACCCGCAACGTGGCGGTGATCGGCGCCGGAGCAGCCGGCCTGGTCGCCGCGCGCGATCTCCGGCGAGAAGGCCACAAAGTTGTGGTCTTTGAGCGAGGAGACCAGGTGGGTGGCACCTGGGTCTACACTCCCAAGGTCGACTCCGACCCAATTGGGCTCGACCCAGATAGGACCGTGGTCCACTCGAGCCTGTACCAGTCGCTCAGGACCAACCTGCCGAGAGAGGTCATGGGGTTCCGGGACTACCCATTTGTGGAAAAGGAAGGAGATGAAGAGAGAGACCCGAGAAGGTTTCCGGGTCACAGAGAGGTGTTGATGTATTTGAAGGACTTTGCTAAGGACTTTGGGATTTATGGGATTGTGAGGTTTGAGACGGAGGTGGTGTTTGTGGGTTTGGTGGAGGGTGGGAAATGGGAGGTGAAGACTAAGAGTAAGAGAGGCGAGGATTTTGATGAGGTTTATGATGCTGTGGTTGTATGTAATGGTCATTATACTGAGCCTCGCATTGCCCAAATTCCAGGTATTTGATCAATCTCATTTTTCCATAGGTTGATGAAGATAGTGCAAAATTGGAATTATAATTTGGCCAAAGTTTGTTCCTTTTTGTACTGGAATGCTGTGTGTAAGTAACTGACTGCAATTTGAAATCAGTGTAGGGTAAATGTAAGTTTTGGTAGAGTGCAAAAGTTGGTTCTTCTTTTTGCGATTAATGCCGTGGACAATTTTTTCAGGCATTGATACATGGAAAGGGAAGCAAATTCACTGCCATAATTATCGTACACCTGAGCCATATCGAGACCAGGTCTGTCTAACTTCTGCATTCTATAGAAACTTCTGGATTGTGTTCTTATGAGTTGGCTATCTGTCTATCTGATCGTAGAGTATGAAATAAAACAAGTTAATGAAGCAGGTGTTGTATTTTGTAGGCTAAATAATTGTAATTGTTGGGTAGCTTCTCTTATTATCTATTTCCTGCTTTTGTATAGGTTGTAATCTTAATAGGGAGCTCTGCTAGTGCTGTTGATATTTCTCGGGACATAGCTGGAGTTGCCAAAGAAGTCCACATTGCATCTAGATCTCTTCCTGATGAAACCTTTGAAAAGATGCCTGGCTATGATAACATGTGGCTTCATTCTATGGTAAAAGAACTCACCCATGGTAAGATTGGGGTGGCTATGACGAGAATTCATCATGGGATTTTTGTTTGGTCATTATGATTTGTAGTTCTAATGTTCATAATTTGACCCCATGCAGATCAAAAGTCTCAATGAAGATGGTAGTGCCATTTTCCCAGATGGGAGTGTTGTCCATGCTGACATTATTCTTCAATGTACAGGGTATACTCGCTTTGGCTTGTTTAAAGATTTGATAATTTGACGTAATGATAAGTGCAAGAAAACTTAAAGATTGAATGCTAATCTGTTTTTCTTTTTTTTCAAGGTACATTTACGATTTCCCTTTTTTGGAAACCAATGGCACCGTGACTGTGGATGACAACCGTGTGGGGCCACTATACAAGCATGTCTTCCCACCAGCCTTGGCTCCGTCACTATCCTTTGTTGGGTTACCATGGAAGGTGAGTTTCTCTGCTTAAACTTATATGCCATTTTGTGCTTCATTCTTTTGCTGGTCAAAATAAGTCTTTTAACAATCTTGGTGCCAGGTTGTTCCTTTCCCCTTGTTCGAATTACAAAGCAAGTGGATAGCAGGTCTTTTATCTACTCGAATTACACTTCCATCTGAAGAGGAGATGATGGAGGATGTCAGAGCATTCTACAGTTTACTTGAAGCTTCTGGCGTACCTAAACGATACACTCATAACATGGGTGATTATCAGGTAAGTTCAGTTTCTTTGGTAGCATATGTTGTTATAATTACGCATATAGCATAACTTCAGTCAAATGAAATACCTTACTAGAAGTAAATTCATCATTGGTTGCTCAGAGCACTGGCCTTGGAGTAATTTGCCGAGTGAAATATGGTTTCAAATTCATCAATTTATGAATGTAAAGGTGGAACTCCCATTGACTTAACTGGATAATTTAAATCATCTATCTAGTCTAAACATCAATTTTATGTAAGAACCGATTTATTTGGTTCTTGGCCTTCGGCAGATGTGATGTCATCTCTTTCTCTCTCTCTCTGTCCGATGGAGCCTTCAGTTTGTTTGTAGCCTTTCTCTATCTACATATACCAAAAAAAAAAAAGGAGAAAAGGTAATGAGAAGAATTACATAAGCTAAGTGACCGCGAGTTGTTCTTATGGTTATGGACTTGCTGAATCACCATCATTATGCCATCTGCTATGGTTTCTTCATGAAACAGCAATATCTTCATTGCCACTTGTTTTCCAAATCTTTATCTTACATTGCTTAGTACGTCACATTGTCTTAATTCCGTCTTCACAATCTGGAGTTTTCTCTTTTGAAGTGTCTGCCTTTTGTGTTTCCGTGAGCAGTAACTTGGCTAAAAGCCTAGCTGAATATTTATATCTTTAATTTTTCTAGTCTTTGTTCTGGTATTACACGATATGAACAGAATAAGTATTTGAGTGGTGTTTTTGCAGTTTGAATATGATGACTGGCTTGCTGCTCAATGTGGTTCTCCAGTATCTGAAGAATGGAGAAAGCAAATGTACTTGGCAGTTTCAAAGAATAGGCGTGCCCGACCAGAGAGATACCGGGATGAGTGGGAAGATGACCATTTAGTATTGCAAGCTCGTGAAGACTTCAAGAAATACACCTCAGTCATGGATAAGTGATATCAAATTATATGTATAATCTTGTTGTGTTCCTTTCCTCTGGGATATGATCATGGTTAGAATTGAGTTTTCTCATTGTAGTGTCCTGGGTTCAAGTCACAATGTTGTATTATGTAATTTTCCTTCTCAATAAAATGTCCATGATTTAACAGTTGATAAATAAAAATCAAGCTGCTTTCTTTGTTTGCAGTTTGCTGTATGGAATACTTGCAGTTTGAGCAACCTCCACCTGATGCTAGTTTGGAACTTAAGAAGTAGAAAAATATAAACCAATTTGGAATGGTTCCATTCTGATTCTTCTATGAACTGAATTTTATAACCGCTAAGCTAAATGACATTAACAATCATATGGATTCACAAAACCTTAAATCAAGATAAATTGGATACAGTACAAATTGAAAGCCGAACCAAACCAACTAAAATTGGCTAGTTGATAATGTTCCAAGAGAGACAGAATCATGAAACCGCAATCCCAACAGAGCATTGCATTTTACCAATTTGTACAATTTTCTTTGTCTTCCCACTAGTCATAGAAATTGCATATACAATAGTATACGTTGTCATAGATTTAAATCAACCAATTAGAAGTTCTAACCTAGTTTCTTCTTCTCCTTAGATGAGACCTTTCTAGGTTTCTTCCGTGATGGATCTTCAGTGAAGAGATAATTGTACTTCTCCAACACCCTCTCTTTCTTTTCATGCCTGCCTAATATCTCATATGCATCCGCCACTTTCCTGACTATAGATTTCTGTGGTGGTTTACGATCAAAAGCTTCCAGACCCTCAAAAAGCTTTCAAATGCAAGCATGATTATGATAGGGTTAGTTATATAATTACAAAGTATTTGAGCAAAAACAAATAAAACTGAAAGGGCCTAACATCAATCTATCACAGCATCACCCAAGTCCACAATATAAGCAAATACCTTTACGAGATTCTCCAACATGTTGTTTCGATGGTATATAGACATCATGCTTTTGCATAACTGCCACGAAACTGCATGCAGATCCATGCCAATCTTCTTCTGCCAGAACTCATGTGCTTCTTCTGGTCTTTGGTCCATATCTAAAGCGCGTATTAGTTGCCCATATGTTCCCATGGTGGTTCCCTGTCCCTTGCTTAGCATCCATTTAATCACCTGGAGACAGAAAAGAAACAAAGTTCAGAAATTCATGGCTTAAAGAATAACAACCTAGCCTGCATTATTCTCTTCCCATAGTTGGTTCTCCCAGTAAGTATCTGTCCAGGATTCTAAGAATATGTTTGGGGATAAAGGATCTATAAGAAATTCCACATATGGTGAATGCAATCAACCTATAGTTCCAAAATAGACATAACTGCACAAACTTTTAGCTCCTCAGATTTTTACATCGTATTCTTTTGCTTCAAATTATATATTCATATGTTATTGTCAAATTCAATACTTTCTTTGTTAAGTGACCTCTCAAGTTGTAAAGCCATGGGAAAGATTGAGATTTGATCATACCTGAATAATTCTGTGCCACTGCTGTTCCTTCTCAAGAGCAATCAATGCCATCTTAAGTTTTCCAATAGGAAAGTCTTGCTCCCATGCAGCCCATCCATCAAGAGTACCATAAACAGCCTCCTTACTATCATTGAGATCAAGAAGCTGCAAAGGTGGGGTGTTATTTAACAACTTTCCTGATAGGACTTGAAAGACGAAATCAACAAAAATTCCACACTACTCATTGTGGATGACAAAGAAAAAATTAAAGTTGGCATTTTTTTTTTGTTTCATAAAAGCCAGAGAATGACTGGTAAATACCCAATGAAAGTTCTTAACCAAACATATGACGCTATAAACCTTATAACTGTAGAAGAATATAGTAGGAACATAACAAGGCAGGGATTTATTATATAAATAAGCCATTTATAATAGGGGGTGAAATTGGCACCCCCCCCCCCCCCTTTTGCAAACCACAACCCCATTCTTCCTATTCTCATGCTATGTGCATTGAAAAACACTCGAGAAAAATAGAAGAGGGAGGTGCGGTTTGTAAAAAAGGGCGTGCAATTTCACTCCCCTTATAATATTTCTCCAAAGAATATCAATCACATCATAAGTATATGGAGAAATTATTCGCATGCATAGGTGGTATAAGTAAATCAGATTCATGAAATTGAAAAAATAATAATAATAAATAAATAAATTATCATGACATGGACACATTTGCTGAGATACACTGTATGAGATTTGGAACTGATTTCCCATTTCAGGTATCTCACTCTGACATTGGCAGCTCATGCAACCTAACTGGATACTGGATCCTACTTTGGCTTATTCCCCTTATCTGTGTACTACCTCTGTTACCTTTTGTTATTTATGACTATTAAGAGATTGCAGATAAAAACGGAGGACAAAAGGGCCTTTCAAGGTTCCATTAATATATTACAGAAGTAGCATCCCAAACATTTCACTCTATTAATACAAATACATCATACATTAGCTCAGAACAAGCAAAATTGAAATATGAATACTTACTGTTTTGACAAGAAAGTTGACCTTATCCTTTATAGAAACATTCCATCCAATTTGGTTCCTGTTTTGACCTCCAGCATTTTTCTCAGGAAAATGACCATTACCTTGGTTGCTGTGTTGATCCTATACAATTGCAGATCAATTAGCCCTCAATATATGAAGCATTCATTTTGTGTCCAAGACGAAAAATGAAAAAGATAAACACAGAAAACCTTCACAATTTGAAATGAGTGCTCACAAGAGAAGTGTGACATTCTTTACCGCAAAATAACAATTTGGATATAAGAGACAATACTTTTCTTAAGTTATAGGGAATATATTAGCAAATATTTTTGTATTTGTAGGGAGTTGCATGATAAAAGATAATTACACCAGACTACCATTTTTATTTGTCATCTCCACTTACCTTAATCCTTCCTTCATTCACTTTTACTCATACATACTTCAAAGCAGGCCAGCCAACACCATTTTTTTATTCAATTCTTTTTTCTTCTTCTTTTTTTCATCTAAACAGTGTCGCTTATGTTTACCAAGAATGGCAGAGGAACAAACAAGATAATAGTAATTATTTTATTGGGGTTATGAATCTCTTGCATCAAATGTCTGATATAGACTGACAAACAGTTAATACAACATTATCTTTCTTGATACTCAGAAATCACCCAGACCCGCTTTGCAGAAACTGAACCCTCCTACCAACATTTCAATGCATGTGCACAAGAAATTTGACAAAGAAGAACTCAAAGTACCTCAGATGACACCACAACCTTTCCTGTTCTATGGTTAAATACTTGAGCTTGTGCCACCGTACTGTATGAAGAACTCAGAACTTGGGCCCTAACAACTCCAAGATGAGTTAAACGGCCAACCTGGAAAAGATAACAAAGTCAGGAAATCCATGAATGTTTTTATAACAGTTAAACTGAATCCATCTAATAAAAGAAAACCTCAACTAATAACCTGCACTATTGTGAAACAGCCCAACTCAGCTATCTCACATTCAGAGAATAAAACTTTAATTTGATCAAGAAATTAACGAGAATTGTGCCTCAGCAATTGCGCAAACTAAAACCTCTTGTACTTGAATTTAGTCCAACTTTTTGTACTGTATTCTTTTTGCATTTCTTATATTTGTTCATACATTTATTCATTGGGTTGTAATTCTACTCATACATATAGATTGAAACTAGAGAATTTTATTAGTAGCTGAACTCCAAAGCGACTCACTCACCAAAATTAGCTCTTTAGGTTCCCCACTAAACCAATGACCATCAACCCACTAAATGGGTTTTCTCTCCTTAAGGCTTGAACACCTTATTGAGTTCCTAATACAAATTACATAAAGAGAATGTCTTTTCAAATGAAAATGAAGTATAGGAGTGTACAGCTCAGAATTCCAAACTTTTGATTGATGTTTTTAAGTGAAAACCAAAGAAATCATGTGAAAAATACAAATATGTTTATCTTTGGGCATCCAACAAAACCACCGTAACACCCAAAAATCAAAACTTGGGAAGAAAAAGAAGATGAAAGGGAGAAGTAGAGACTCACCAGATAGGATATGGCAGGTGATTTCCACATTGGTACAAACTGAGTGCGCCAATCTTAATAGTTAAACACACAAGACATTGATTTTTTTTTTTTTTTCACGAGAGAAGCAAAGGCGAACCTGGGAAGCCAAAGGGAGTTTGAGATTGTGCTAAACTGTCTGTCTGAAGAACATATTTGCGGCGACGGGGATTAGAGAGAACAGAAGAAATGGGCTTTGGTTTATATATATATATATATATATATTTTTTTTTTTTTGCTACAATAGTTTTCTGTTTGGGTGATTCTAGTTAGACCTCCAAATTTGATATTTGGACCTCTAATTTTTTTCAGTTATTAATTGACTTTGTCAACTTATATGAAAAGACAAATAAGGACAAAGAGAGAAAAATGAAAAATTAAGTAAGTAAATAAATAAATACTCTTCTTACCTCCTCCAACCAAATATATATAACATTTAATTAAATTTTTTTTTCCCGATATTTCCTTATATTGCCTATATAGTTTTATAATTTACTCAAAACAATTAAGTAAGAATAATAATTTCTATACATGACCCATCATTTATTACAAAGGTAAATTCAAAACAATTTGATTTGGAATTTTCTTAAACTAAATTAATTGAATATTATGATATAGTTATTACTCGATCTTCCAACCCAATACCTTTGAAATCAATTTTTTTAGCAAATTCAAAGGGGTTCCAACAACATATCAAGATCGAGAACCAACCATTTGATTAATTTTGGTGGAGGAGAGACTTACTCATAAGAAAGCAATGTCATGTGATTTTGATTCATTTTTCTTCTCGTGGTTGAAGATAGAGATAAAAAGTAGAATAACAGATTGTTGTATCTCATGTTCAAGGGTGTTTTGGTAAAAATAAGGAGGTATACTTAGCTTTTCAAGTATTCTAAAAAGTAAATTAGAGGTGTACTAAGTATGAGAGGTCCAAATAGCAAATTTGGAGGTCCAACTAGAATCACCCTTTCTGTTTTCCTTTAGTTTTCGCGGAAGGTAGGTGTCAAAAATGTAATTTTTTTTTTTTTTTTTTTTAAAGGGTTTGGAACCCAGCCAAGCTGGGAGGCTCAGCCCCACGCCCGGTTCCGTTTATTGAAATAAAAAGGAAAACAAAGATGGGGAATGGGGGACTAGACCAAAACCATTCCCTATAACAACAAAGAACAGTAACAGAACAAAGAATACAAGCTGGGACCTCATGAATGAAACCCATAAGAAAACTAGTTTAAGCAAATCTATAGGATGGGCGACCAGAGAAATCACCACCCAGAGCCAAATGCAAGAATTGAGGCATCACATCCCACCAGACAGAATCTCCATGCAAAGCACCAAAAGTAGCAAGTTTATCAGCCACTGAATTCCCCTCCCTATATATGTGTGAAAAATGAATATTCAACTGTCGAGACATATGCAAACAGTTCTTCCATTGTGTGCGCAGACGCCAAGGGACCTTAAGAGGATCATTAATAAAACTGAGCAGAATCAAAGAATCCACCTCCACCCACAAATTCAACCACCCCTTTAAACAAGCAAGGCGAATTGCCTCAATTACAGCAATCAACTCCGCATCAAGTGCACAAGGGACAACTACCTTTTTAGTAAAAGCACCTAAAAAGGAGGCCTCACTACCTCTAAAAACACCACCACACCCTGCCTGAAGCTGATCATGGTATGATCCATCTGTATTTACTTTAACCCAAAGAGGAGGAGGAGGGTACCATATTACCTGGATAATTCTCGGAGCTGTAGGTCGCAATTGAGACAAACCCAAAAGCCTAAAAATTGGAACAGATTGTGGAGCAGAGGATGAACTAAAGATCAAACTAGCAAATTCACTAATTGAAAGGGTCACCTTTTGTTTAAACCTATAGGGCTCAAAAACCCCCCCATCATGCTTTAGACTATTTCTCTCAGTCCAGACGCACCAAAAAACATTGCAAACTGATAAGAACCATAGCAGCTTAGTGGAGAAAGAGAAATTAGAAATTAAATTCTCCTGAAAAAACTCACTGGTCTCATAGGTTGGATTAAAGTGAAGCCTGAAAAGTGGGAAGATCCAATCCCATATGCCAGCAACTGCCAAACAGTTCACAAAAAGGTGGTGCATCGATTCTGTCGCCACCGTGCATAAGTGGCACCGAGAGCAAAGGGCCCTGCCACGTCGCTGCATTTGCTCATCAGTTGGAATCTTTCCCAGCAAAATTTTCCAGGTTACTAAACTCTTACGTGGCTGAATAGCAGGGTGCCAAATTTTTTTAGCCCAAGTTGGCCTAGGGTGGTGCACTGAGAGAAAATGTAATTTAACAAAGGTGAAATTACACTTACCAGTCTATCCAAAACCAATGTCACCCTACATTTTTTGTTTTTTAAACAGGCTGATAAAGTGATTAAAGTCTTTATTAATTAAAAAAATTATAACCGATAAATGTAGAAACTACATCAAGTTAAAAAATAATACTAAAAGCAATAATAGGTAATCGAATGCAATTAAGCATTTGATGAAGCACCCGATAGAAACCGAGCTAAGTAAAACGATACCAACAATATGGTGCACCATCCCTCCACGCAAAGATATATGTCGAGTAGCGAGTAACCTTCTATCACGGTGACCGACAGTAGTATGATTGACCTTGCTTTTTCCACGTGAAAAAAATATGTCGAAAAGAGAGCAATCTTCTACTTAAGTAACCAGAGAACCAATTCCAAACCATAGTGAAATGAGAGCCCATAAATCTCCTGGATCCTAAATGCGGACCTAAATAGCCTCAAGCCCATGCTCCTTTAGCATCACAGAGGCCCAAGCCCTATAAGCCCATGCCCACATGAAGGCCCTTTGGGCACCCAACCAACAGCTGACCTCGACCCTGACAAAGTGTCGTTGCCAGACTGCAGCATCCTCGTCCCAAACATGAGGCTGACTGCGGCACTGCCTCCGCCTGCTAACTACCCCATAGTCAGCGCTCGCCGAGAAGGAACCACTGGGAAGCAACCTCCCACCAGCCTGGTCTGGGAAGCACTCACCAAAAGTTAGGCCCAAATCCACCCAATGTAACTGCAATCCACCAGGAATATTTGTGGTCGAGCAACGACCCATCACGATCTCTTCATCAACTTTAAGGCGCGCCTGCCGTGGCCTTGCCTGAACTCCTTTGCACACCGCCGCCATCAAGGATGGAGAGGCCATCCCTCCCAACACTGATCGAAGCGGTAAACCATAGAAAGTCCAACCCACTGTGCAGACTTACGATGCGCCACCATCGATCATCTCCCCCTTCAAGTTAGGGTATGAACCGCTCAACGATTTGGGTACATTTGTAATTGATTGTATGTTCTAACGAATTAGGGCTGTTAATTCTGACACGATTTAATAACACGACTCGAAATCTGCATGAATAAAATGGGTTGAACCCAGAAGATTAAAAAGCAAGTCATTTGCATCTCAACTCACCAAGATTCATTTAATAAACGGGTCATTTGCATGTCAACCACAAAATAAACCTGTATATCCGTTTATTAAAATGACCAAGTTAGGTTGTGTGTAATTTATACAAAGTTTTTAGAAAAAATAAGTAATCTTTTAAATATTTAGGGGTTTAAAATTTTAAATGGGTCAAGTAATGAAGTTATGTACTATTATTTATTTCATGCAAGCTTTTAATTAAATATTTTAAATGGATCATTGAATTTAACCCGACACGACTTATTTGGTGGGTCATTGCAAGACATCCGTTTAATAAATATGTGAGGTTGAGTTTGTATTTTTGACACGATTAATAAATAGAAAATTACATAGTAGCACCTGACCAAAGATATAAACACAGAAAACCCACCTTCAATTTGTTTTATACAAATAAGGACACAAGCTCAAGCCCAAAATCAAATTAAACAGGCCTGACTTCTAATTTTGATAGAAAATGACTAAAATGTCCAATTTTCATTACAATTTATGCTCATGCCACTGGGCATAATCCCAAAACGCAAAACGCCGCTGTTCTCGCAGGCGTGTTCTCTCGTCTCGCCGTTGTTCGCCGAGATGGACTACGTAGCAATGGTACGAGCTTTTTATTGTTTTCAGATTTGTGTTTGATCGGAATCGGAAGAAATTGAAGGTGAATTTGATGGACTTGGGGATGATTATATATATAGGTGCATGATCTGGCCGAAGCGTCGAAATCAATCTCGACAACCAACCCAGATTGCACACCAATCACCATGTTTGGCACAGACACGGATTTTTCCTTCATTCTAATCATACTGGGAACCCAAAAGAATGCCCTTCTTTTTCACAAACCAACCCAGATTGCACACCAATCACCACGTTTGGCACAGACATGGATTTTGCCTTCATTCTAATCATATTAGGTTGGTGGACCGGGATATGGAGGCGGGCACTGTGAGAAAGGCGTGGTATCATGCGAGGAATTTGCTGAGAGTGAATCGTGGGATTGATATGGTGAAGGTGCTGTTTGAGCAGATTATAGTCACCAAGTATGTTATAGTGCTTCAACTGGTTCATAAAGTTTAAATCTTTTTTGAATCCTAATAGTTATATTGTAGCTTATAGTTAATTTGGATTGTATGTATGTCGGAAATTGGTTTTGTTTGGTAATGTATTGATTTTGTTGAATTTGGTTTCTCGTTGTGGTGGTGTAGATATAGTACTATACTCATACTAGCTTTAGCCATAGGAGATAGGTTTGGAGGTTAGAAGAAGGATACCTTTGTTCAAGCATAATTTTGTTTTGGAATAGAAGTTAAGGATTGCTTTGCATGATTTGGATGTTACAAATACAGAATTACGTTGATGAGAGAATGTAACATAAGCAGGGTTGTAGAATATAGTGGAGATATTTGATAAACAGAAGATTAGAATTGCGTGGCTCAAGGATGAGGTCATAAACTGAGAAATGTTTCAAATTTTTTGTCCAAATAGGGTTTTCATTACTTGATTATCCTACTCATAACCCGATATTCAACCGGAGGCTTCAATTTCATTTATGGATTGACATATATAATTGCTACTGCTGTTGCTCCTACTCCTGCTCCTGCTCCTGCTCTTGCTCCTACTACTGCTACTACTATGTAATTTTCTAAAATTATTGTGGCTTGCATTTGATGTTTAAATATGTCATTTTCTGGTGATTCAATTTATTGTGGCTTGCATTTGATGTTTAAATATGTCATTTTCTTTATCCAATATCGATGTATGCTTTAAATCATCTCTAAACACGAGTACAAGTGCAGTAGCAGAACTGGACGAGTATGAGTACAGTAGCAGGATTGGACGAGTGCAGTAGCAGGGTTAGGTAATGACGAGTGCAGTAGTAGAACTGGACGAGTATAAGTGCAGCGAGTGCAGTAGCAGGATTAGACGAGTACAGTAGCAGAACTGGACGAGTATGAGTGCAGCGAGTGCAGTAGCAAGATTGGACGAGTGCAGTAGCAGGATTAGACGAGTGCAGTAGCAGGATTGGACGAGTGCAGTAGCAGGATTGGGCGATGACGAGTACAGTAGCAGAACACTCGTCCAGTTCTGCTACTCATACTCGTCCAGTAGCAGGATTGGACGAGTGCAGTAGCAGGATTGGGCAATGACGAGTACAGTAGCAGAACACTCGTCCAGTTCTGCTACTCATACTCGTCCAGTAGCAGGATTGGACTAGTGCAGTAGCAGGATTGGGCGATGACGAGTACAGTAGCAGAACACGAGTAGCAGAACTGGACGAGTGTGAATGCAATAACAAGATTGGACGAGTGCAGTAGCAGGATTAGGCGATCACAAGTGCAATAGTAGAACACGAGTACAAGTGCAGTAGCAGAACTGGACGAGTATGAGTGCAGTAGCAAGATTGGGCGATGACGAGTACAGTAGCAGAACTGGACGAGTGTGAATGCAATAACAAGATTGGACGAGTACAGTAGCAGGATTTGGCGATCACAAGTGCAATACTAGAACACGAGTACAAGTGCAGTAGCAGAACTGGACGAGTATGAGTGCAGTAGCAGGATTAGGCGATGAGATGAGAGTAGTAGGAGAGTGAGGTTTTGTAAAGTAACGTAAATTCTCAAGAAAAAAAAAAGTAACATAAACGGATTGTTCTCAGAAGAAAAAAAAAAAAGTAACATAAATGAATCACTCTCAGAAAAAAAAAAAAAAAAAAAAGTAACATAACTTGATTATTCTCAGAAAAAGAAAAAGTTACATAAAGGGATTAAAAGTCAAAAGAAATAGTTAAAAATAAATTAAATCATGACATGTGGCAAGTGGAGAGTAGATTGTCCTTATTTGTAAGATTTAATCATTGTAAAGAGATTAGAAGTCAAAAGAAGTAGTTAAGGGTAAAAAAGTAAATTAACTCATGACATGTGGCAAGTGAAGAGCATATTGTCCTTATTTATAAGATTTAGTCCTTATATGTTTAATTCAATCTTTAATGGATGTATTTGTTAAGTCATCTTTTGTCAATAACTTATATGTAATTTGTTAATTAATAAATTGGTTGGGTTTGAGTTTGTCTATTGTTACATGTTTAATACCTTGACACGACACGAATCCGATACAACCTGAAACAACCCTAGTAAAAACGATTGTATATCATGGAACAAAATTACATATTACGATTACTTTTTATGGAGCATCACATGAAAAATTACAAACTGAGTAAATTCACATATTCCTTATTGAGTTCATTTTAGAAATTAGACCATGCAAGTATTCTGGAACCATACAAATAAAAAATCGAACTCAGTGCTTTGATCCCTGACATATCTACTGGAACAAAATATATGTGTGTGTGTGTGTAGGGATCCCCATATATACACATACCCTTCCACTAATGGATCTTTTTTTATATATTTTTTGTCATTTTAAGGGATTCCTTATTGGACCCACTTTGCAATTGCATGTTTGTATAACGGCATCTCGAACGTTCAGTTTTTAAGTCTTTATAAGTATATTATTTCTACAAACTTTCAGCATAATTGATAATCATTAAGGTATTCATAATCATGATTTATCATTATAAACATGAACGATTCAGGTTGAAAAAATTTTGTTCATCTATTAATTTGATCTAATATAGTACTTGGGTGGTTCTAGTCAGACCTCCCAATTTGTTATTTAGACCTCCATTAGTTTTTGTAAAAATTTATTTCTTGTTTTACCTCTCTATTAAGAAAAAGAAATTATACAATTGTTAGCAGCACAACGGAGAAGACCTTCATTTCTTAACTATTTACTTTTGTTTCATCCACGCTGATGCCATATATTTTGGCCACTAGACTTGAAAGAACAACAAGAAGCCAGCAACATATTGAAGTACCCAAATTTTATTTCAGCAGCATAGCCACCAACAATAACATCAAAAGATTCAACACTGCAAAACCCAGTAGAGAACTAATCAGGACCTAATTGGTGCGCCAAGCGCAAGACATCAAAGAAAACTTCAGTTCATTCCAAGGTTAGAGAACTAAGGTTTCTGAATGAAAAAAATAAAATAAAATAAAAAAATCCTTCAACTATTCTCATATCAACTGCACACCCACTCTTACACTACTCTTCATGAAGATATCTTTTGTTCTTCAATTATATCATGAATTTTGGCCATATTGAAGCTGTACTTACATCATGGGATTTGCAAATTTTAAGATGTAATGAGTTCAAAATTACCTGATCAATCGAGTATGCCCAGAACGTAATGATGTCAAAAAAAAACTTCCATTCTTCTTGTTTTGTAATTATACTTTTGTATATAGAAGAAACAATCATTCTAACACATCATGGTGGTTTTCTCTGGAAGTATAGATATTCTTTTTTCATGTTCTCCTTCCATATGAACAATAGCCCAGCCAATTACTTGAGCTACTGGGGTCATAATTCAATCTCAAATTTGAGAACAAATTTCAATTTTTATGGAAGCTACGCATTGCTGCTTATTCAGAGCTTAGGTTGAACAAGAATAAAGCCTGTTGATGAATCTTTTTAGCTTGTAGTTAAGTGGAAAGAGATGTTCTCATGATGTCTGCAATTAGACTAATCTCTTTCTTGTTTTCGATGTGGGACTGACATGCTTCAGTTCCCAGCTTCTAATGCTTCAGCGAGATGGCCTTGGCGCGGCGCGTCAGCGGTGATCTCTCAAAATTTCCCACAGAGAGAGGAGAAGCATGGTTCTTTAAAGAAATAAAGTAGGAAATAAAATTTTACAAAAATTAAGGGAGGTCTAGATAGTAAATTGAGAGGTCTGTCTGAATAGAATCACTCTTTTTTTTTTAAATAAAGGGCTGGTGTCGCTGCCCTCAAGCCCCGATTAATGAAACTGCCAAATACAAGGGGGGGACATTGAGCCTAGACCCCTAATTACAATAAGCATATAGAGAACGTCCCGAACTAATATCAGGAGTCTCTACAAAATACATGTATTCTAACTAGGGCTGACAATTTGGGCTGAAGCAACCGAAATTCGAGCCGGCCTGAACCGATTTGGGCCGAAGATTCGGCTTACCGACTTTTCGGCTCGGCTGAGCCATACCGGAAGTCAGCTTCAGCTCGACTACGGTATGCAAATCCTCATACCGTCGGTATATCGCACCGACCGTATATACGTATACAACCGAATAGTATACAAAATGTTCAAAACTTGGTAAGAGATAGGAGTCGAACCCCTAGCCTCCTGCACAAGATCTCCACCTCTTAGCCACCAGAGCACAAGCTGCTCTTACTATATTATGCACAAACTTTATATTTATTCCCTCATACACCACATAATTAAATCAAAACAAGTTCAGCTGGATCTGCCCTCATTCATCGTTTTTTTTCTTTCACTTTATTTTCTCATCTTCTTTCCTCCTCCTCTTCTTATTTCCAGTTCCATCATCGTCTTCTTCATTATTAGTTCCATCATTATCTTCTTCTTTTTGTTTGATTGCCACACAACTCGCAACCTGCAAAGTTCCACGTCCCCCATCATCTTCTTCTTTTTAGTATATAAATCATCTGCCACAAGCTCTCAATTCAATTCAACCCCAAAACCCCCAATTTCACAATTCAATTTCTTCTTCAAATCGATCAATAACCCTAATTTTCAATCCAACCGCCAAAATCCAACTCGATTCCCTTCTGACCCGATTTGCAATATCCCCTCCCAATCAGACCCAGAATGATGACGATGGAGATTGAGGTAATCTGGAGGAAGAGATTAAGGCAAACTGGAGGAAGAGCTCCGTGTTTCTAATTTCAATTAGGGCTTGTAGATGGAGGAAAGTGTGATCAAGACTGTGATCGGTGTTATCTTGGTGGCGGAGCCTAATTTCAAGATCCGGCAAATTCTCCGAATTTGAGCCGAAATTCGAACCGAAATTCGGTATACCGATTTGTATGTAACCGTCAATGGCAGCTCGGTTTCGGTTGCAGATTTGGGAAACCGACCAACTTCGGTTAGTACCCGGTTGACGAAATTTGTCGTCGGTTTTCTACCGAATCCACCCCTAATTCTAACAAGCACCAAATAGCAAAGAGTGCTCGACTGGCTACTCTATTTGCTTTGACATAGCAGTGACATTCCGGAAAGATAACTCGATTACAATGAAGCATAATTACCAAAATCACAACTTTCCTACTATGTTGCCGCCAGAGAAGAAATCTGACTGCACTTAGTTTCATCCTGCCACTAGGAGGGTGCGACCATTTAACCATGGACTATCCCCTCATTAGGCCAGACACGGCACATAGAGTGCATACACAGGTGTTAGCCAAATAGCCACCCTCAAGTATAAGGGCCAAGTTATAATGTAGGGATTATGAGTAGGGGATGTTGTACCCAAGGGATTGGAAAATCCACTCTAGCTAAGGAAAACCTAGAGGATGCTAGATGAATATGCAAATGTACAAGTCATAAACAATAGCTCACAAGTGAACCAAAGTTCATGGTGAATATATGCAAGATGGTGTAGTGGTTTGATTTTTGGCTTTGAAAATGGTTTCGAATCAAATTAACACAAAATGAAACTTGAAATGTAAACTAGGCTATGTTAAATTAGATGTGATAAAATTTATGGAAGTTAGAGCTTTAGGTTGTTCACCATAGCCTCCCTTGCATGCATTGATGTTCAAACTATAAGTAATGCAATCCCAAATATCCAATTACCCTCTTAGCATTCGGATAAGACTACTAAGGCCTAAACTCCTTTTATTTTATCAATTTCCACCGGATAAGTGCGAAACTAACTACCCAAGAACAAGTTATATTACCGGATAAGTATCAATTCCTTGCTCCTAGATGCATAAAGATTTGAGTTTAGATAATCAAGCAAGCAAACCAATCCTAGATCTAGGTGATTTTAACTCACTACCCTCACATACACACCTAGTGTGCTATCATGCTTTCAATGTCTAAAGCTAGCTATTCTCTAATCATTGTTCATGTAATGACGAATGCAGTATTCAAATTAGCTAGATTTAAATACAAGCATTCACTTCTTGAATTAGCATGTGAAGATGATCAAGGAAAATGCATCAAATAAGACTCAAACATCAATTCATTACAAGTTTGGCTAGGGCTTTCAACCCTAGCCCCAACAAACTAACTACTCACTCATAATCAAATACATAAGCTTCAACATATTTATGAACATCAAACTAAAAAGTAGAGATAGAGAAGGGACTAGTGATAATCAAGTTGAGGATAGTGTAGATGAACTCATGAAGGCATTGACATGGTGAAAATGGTGATGGTGATGATGATTCCTCAAGTGATGCTAGACTCCTCTCCTTCTTCTTCAAAGGTTGATGATGAAATATGAGATGTAGAGATGATCAAGTGGTGAAATGGTGGAGTAGTGAAGCTTTTTGTCTATGAAATGGAATGAGTAGATGGAAAAGATGATGCAGGTTGTGGTGGTGGTAAGTGAGGTTTTATGAAGGAGATGAAGAGAAAAAGAAGATGTTATGGATCAAGGAATGTCCCCTGAGAGTGAGATAAGAAGGTGTTTATATAGGGAAGAAAAAGAGGAGTGAAATGATGAATAAAAACAAAGCATGAAGGGGGAGTATGGGAGTGTTGATGATTTATTAAAGAGATTGGAACAAAAAAATATATCCAAGGAAAAAGAGAAAAGCATCTAGCTTTCTTTATGTGGGTGGGTGTTAATGTCTAAAAGTCTGGCGGTAGCTGAACCTTTGTTAACGCTGATCCGGTGAGCGGATCGATACTTGTGGTGCTCTCAAAGCCTCCGCTACCTGTCAAGTAAAATACAAAGGGCGTCAGAGGGAGACCGCGTTGGGCGGTCTTCAACTCTCCGATGCCTAAGTTAGTCAATGTATTTATGTTGACAAAGTAACAGTAGGTAAGTATTGAATGCGTAATTAATGAGGAGAGAGGAGAGAACCTTTTATAGGTGAGGAAGAGGTTGATCTTCCCTTTGTTTTCGATGTGGGACTGATATGCTTCAGTTCCCAGTTTCAGAAGCTTCTGATGCTATCTTGGCGCGACGCGTGGCGGCGCGTCAGCGGCTATCTTGAGGTGATCCGACGCTGAGGCTGTAGCCCGCCTGGCGGTGTGTCTGCATGTCATTCCTTTGGTTGGAATTAGTACATTTGGCGGTACAATGAGCGTGGCCCATTATAGCTAATTATGCTTGCAAATGTACATGTATGTACAGTGGGAAACATGAACATGATGAATGTTGAGCTGTTTTTAGGTCAATTTCTGCCCATTTATTCCTTCAGTTATTTCTCTACCAAGACTTCATAATGGGCCTCCAATTTCTTCATATCAAATGTTCCTCTATGAGTGTAGATCATCTTGGTAGAATTTCAGAGCTTTTGGAATAATGGTTGGGCCGGAAACGCTATTGGACTCCTTACAGGTCCATTTTTCCAGTTTTGCTTCTGCATAAAATTGGACTGATTGTTTGAAGGTCTTCCACTTCTATCTGGCTCTTGCACTCTTCATAAGAAATGTTTCTTAGGATGTCTAGAATGGATCTGGAGAGTTTCAGCTCATTTGGAGTTCATTTGGTCAGGCAGCCACTCCTTCTTCCTTGTCTAGCTGACTTTCTCCTATCCGGAGTAAGAAAATGTTCTAAGGTTGACTTTTTAGTGCATTTTCATTCTTCTCCATCATTTCCTAGCATGATAAGGAAAACATAATAAATATATATAAATAAACACAAAGGTTAAGCAAAAGTACAAGATTAGGGAAATAATGAAATTGGATTAGTCAACATTAAATTTGGATTTTAGAATAAGTAATTTCCATGTTTTAGGGGACAAATATGTATATGAATTATGATCCAACAACAGGCATTTAGCCTGACTAGTCCTACAGAATACCTGCAGGGATTTATTACACGCCGAAGGCGAGACAAAACTGACCAACTAAAATAAATAAAACTTAAAACAAAAATAAAGCAACCAGCCCAAGCAAGGCCCAAGCCCAGGTCTCAACCTCAACCCATGAATCAGAGAGAACGCAGGCCACCAACCAAGCTTGGACCAGCCCCACCCTGGCCACCGTCGCCGGAACGCCGACTGCATAGCCCCGCCTGTTTTGCCAGACCGCCTTCATCATCATTCCGCCACCTTCGCGCCATGGATCACCACCCCAGCCAAACAACACCTTCTCTAGATCCGATCCAAGAAAACCAACCCAGATCGGGTTCGTCCAAGCAGAGCCTGACCGTGGCACCCCCGAGCCGCCTTCCACGGCACAACCCCAATCCCCTCCGCCGACCAGACCAGCAAGGGACAAACTCAAACCCGGCGCTTCGCGATCTCCCTCTTCCTCATCGCACACACCACCACCAGAAACTCCTCGATACGAACGAAAATGACAATCGAAGAGTCCGACCACTCACCAGACTCACACTGTCACAACCCAACCTTAAGTCATGACTAAAGTGGTGGTTAAAGCTAGAATCATAACAAGGTTTTCTTTTTTCTTTTTTGATTGGTTTGAAGAAGTAAGAACAAATCTGTGATCACAAAAGAAACAAAAACAAACTAGAAGTTTTTAAAACTCTAACTTAAAAGCAAGTTTCTAATCCTTCACTGAACAAGACTTTTAACAAAATTCCAAGGAAACACTTTACTTAAAGCCCTTCCAAAAACTGAGAAAAAGTAATTCATTTTATAAGCTCAAAAAGAGCAACTTGCTTTCCAGTTTTCCACTACAAAAGAATGCTCCAAGTTAACACTTCAGTCATTTACAACATATGTACACTGCAAAGGCCAAAAATAACAAAATAAAATCTGAAACAAAACCAAATCCTAGTCAGAGAACAAAACACACAAAAGAGAAAGACAAAGAAACAATGCGGTAACATAGCCTATTTTAAAGTGAGGTCGTCACACACACGGAGTCAACAAGTCCCGTCGGCGAAAGGCTCGCCGCCGGACAGGGAGGAAAAGCTCAATGTTCTGTCAGGCGCGTTCACCTGATTTTGATATCCTATATATATACACTCTTAATACTTTAATGATTATGAAGCCCAATACAAGACCCAAATATCATCACAATAAGCCTTGACCCAAGCAAGCCCAAGTGATTGGTCTAGTGAAATCCGAAAAAACAAACCCTACACAATTCCTTGAGCTACATCTAACCACCATAATCAAAACTTAATGGTGGAGCCAGAAATTTTGCATAATTTGAGTTTTAAAAAAATTCGGAATAACTAATTTTTTTTTTTATTGCTTTTATACATTGACATAGTAATCTAATCCTTGGTAGATGTCTATATAAAACAAATATAAGAAACCATTCATTTTCAACATCTGCTGGGTTAATATTGCTTTCATAATGGAACTCCGCGCAAGTTAGGCCACCATCGGCTACATTAAACTATATGAGCAGCTTTTGGACAGGAGGTCAACTATGCAAAATCAATGTTTTACTTCAGTCCTAACACTACACCTACTTTGATACAGTCTATCACTTCTATCCTCAGAGTGTACTCAATTGATAACCCGGGTTCATATTTGGGTTTGCCGATTGTTTGGGGTAGATCGAAGCGCTTAGCTCTGCGATATGTTTGGAATTCTGTTCTATGCAAAATTCAGGGCTGGAAGTAAGCTTCTTTATCGTCAGCAGGGAAGGAAATAATGATCAAGGCAGTAGCTACGGCTATTCCTGCCTACCCTATGACAATCTTTAAATTTCCAAAATCTCTGTGTGTGGAAATTAATAATGCTCTTGCTCGATTTTGGTGGGGTTCAAATGGTGAGAAGGGTATCTACTGGAAGCAATGGGATCAGTTATGCTTACCAAAGGTTGAAGGAGGCCTTGGCTTTCGAAAATTGCAAGATTTTAATTTGGCCTTGTTAGAAAAACAGGGATGGCGCCTTCTTCACAGTCCTTCTTCTCTTCGGGCTCAATTGTTGAAACATCGATATTTTCCAGACTCTTCTTTCTTGGAGGCAAGACAGGGTCTTTCTTCTTCTTGGGTGTAGGCAAGTTTATTGGCAGGAAAAGAGGTTCTTCTTAAAGGTTCTTTATGGAGAGTTGGAAATGGCCAGTCCATTCATGTTTGGAATGACGACTGGATTCCAAACAGTCCTAGCTTCTGTACCAGATTCCCTTCTCTCCCCTTCTCTTACTTGGAATTTGGAGGCATTATGACATGTTCTTACACAGGCGGACTCTGTTGCAATTCATGCTATTCCTCTAGTTCATGTGTTGATTCAAGATAAACTGGCGTGGCCTCATGCGAAGAATGGGGTTTACTCTGTCCGTTTTGATGATCATGTTTCTTTCAGCTCACTGACCAATGCCTCAAACCAACATCCACATACCTTTCATAACATTCCTAGTTCAGTTTGGTCCTTGATTTGGTCTATTCGAACCCTGCCAAAAATAAAGATCTTCCTGTGGAAGGTAATTTCGAATGTGTTGGCAACCAAACAAAATTTGTTCAGAAGACATTTAGGCCAGACACCTTTATGTCCTTTCTGTTTAGATAATCAGGAAAATGTGGAACACTTGCTACTGGCTTGTCCTTGGGTAGTTCAAACTTGGTTCTTGCATCGGAATGCATCCTTTGGGATACAGGACTCCTTTGCAATCCCTTACTTCTTTTAATTTGATCTTTGGTTTAATGAATTGGTAATCCCTCATCATGCTGACTTGATGAAATCGGTGGTGCTTACTCATAGTAGTTTCCTCCTTTGGCACACCTGGAAACAACATTGCCATTGCATTTTTAATAATGCAGAACCTGATCCTTCATTGGTAGCGTCAAAAGCTTTTCTAGCTTCTTCTGAGTTTCTCCGGTCTGCAGCTTTTATCCCTCCAAGAATAAGATCTCTCCCTCCACCTCCATGGATCCCTCCTCCTTTGAATTTAAGATCAATAACGGATGCTTCTTGGGACAATCTGTCTTTGCAAACAGGTCTGGCGGTGATATACGAAGTGCCTTAAGTAGTCTTCTTCATGTTGAGACTAGAATCGTTAAGTCATCTTCAATCTTATTAGCAGAGACTTTGGCTCTTCTTCACAATGTCCAGTTAGCATTGCATTATCAATTTCTGAGTGTTATCTTTGAAATGGATTCCTTTCATTTGGTGAATCTCCTGAATAATTCTCACTTGGTACCTGATTGGATTATTGCTCCTCTGGTATATCATATTCAAGAGAACACAATTGTCATTCCTCATGGCTTCTTTGGCTTGCAGGAGGTTGTCCCCTTCAAACTGGGTTTGGACTAGCATAATTGCCAATCAAGCTGCTGATCATGCTTCTTTGGCTTGCAGGAGGATGTCCCCTTCAAACTGGGTTCTTCATCCACCTTCTACTTCCATTCTTATTTTACTTTATGATGCTGAACCTGCTCTAATTAATTTCCCTTTTATCAAGCTCCTCAATTTGTTCTGTTTTATTAGGCTGAGGAGCTCTACTTGTCAGTTTGTCTTTAGGTTTCAGTATATTTCATTGTTGTTAGTCCCTTTTTTTGTTGATTAATGAAACGTTTCACTTGAAAAAAAAAAAAAAAACAATGAAAGAAGTCGTTGTCAAAATCCATGGTTCGAAAAAACGCTAAGCGCTAGTCGGGGGGGGGGGGGGGGGGTGACCCGGAGAGTAGGCGGTTTTTAATTTTTTAATTTTTAAATTAATTTTATGACATATAATCAATTAATTATATAAATAAAAATGTTTAAAGTCCAACAATTAATTGAATATAGGTAAAATAGGCAGAATTAACCCTTTGGTCTACTTAAACTGGGCCTTAAATCCCATTAGCCCACATGCTAATTAGAACCTCCCATCTCGCCTTCAACCCTATCAAGCCAAATAAAGAAAAAACCAACACACCGCCACTCTTAAGTCTCAACTACCTTAATCATCTCATTCTCTCAGCGGAAAGCTCAAACATTTACAGTGCCCTCTTTAACTTTTCAATCCCCAACCCCTTCGCCTTAGGCAACCGAAAACCCCATATCACAAATAAACTAAGAAGCACCGATACGGCTACGAGTACCCGGATACGATACGGTCGGATACGTGGATATGACAAATCTTAAATGTAATAGAATACGGGTACGTGAAAGATACGTCAATTATAAATATATATATATATATATATATATATATATGATTAGAAAAAAAAAAAGGGCCTCCCCCAAATACCAAACACAGAAGGTTTCATCATATCTGAATTCACAAACCGGTCTGTTCCTTTCAACATTTCCAGAAAGCATATAGCATTGATTATAGCAAGTAGCCGCACCATGCCCACAACACAACTGAAGTACTTAATTTCTACTAGTAGGGCCTAGTTGCATCTGATTCTTAAACCATCAGACCAAGCTCCAAGCTGATTGAAGAACAAATATGAGAACAAACATGAGAACAAAAGTACTCGAAGCGAGTTTGATTGAAGCTCCAAGCTCCAAGGGAATCGAAGAAGAGGAGAACTGGAGAAGTCTGAATAGGATACGTTGCGACTTGCGAAGAAGACCAGACGAGAAGTCCGACAAAGCGGCGCTGAGAATCTGAGATTAGGTCAGTCTCGATCTGGGTCTTTTGTTTTTTGTTTTTTTTTTTCTTCTTTTTTTAGGGTAAAAAGTGAGTATTACCCCCACGTATTTGATTTATTTACATACTTACGTATCTGCATAGGATACGGACGTATCCAAACCGTATCCAAATCAGGATACACGTATCCAAGCGTATCCGAGCCGTTTCATACCCGTAACCCGGATCGGTACGGGATACGAAGTCAAATTCGCGTCTCCGTGCATTGTAGCAAATAAAGCAAAACTCAAATCATATTCTCTTTTTCTCATAAAGTTTAAATCTTTGTGGTGCTCTCTTTTAAATTTCAAACACCCCAGAACCAAAATAAAAATCCAATTCGTATTTCTTCATTTCTATGTTACAAAAATTCACCATGTTTCAACTTTGCTATCTTGGTGTTTCTAGAAATCGAGGTGTAAACTCCTAAACCTCAAATGTGGCAGCTATGGAGCAAATCAACAGTTTAGATTTCACAAAACATCATCGCAAACCTCGCCGTTCTCATCTCCTCCTTCAAAGACATCCAGAACGACAATACGCCGTATCTCAACGCCACCGCCAAGAAAGCTTCCGCTACAAGAAAGTACTTTGAAAGAAAGAAAAAAAGCTCAAATTCTCCTACTCCCCCTAGACTACTAGGACGACTAATCGGCCGCCCAAAACCCAGGCTGCCTACCTCATCGCGTTGGTGTTAATCGCGGCGGTCACCTACCGCCTAGTGCCTAAGCGGGCTGGGCGCGCCGAGTTTTAGAACATTGTCAAAATCTAGTATAGAGACAGAAAGCAAAGAAAACTATATAAATTATAGAGTAAAAACCTCAAATGGTACCTGAACTATTGTGAAAGGTACTTTTTGGTACCTACGATTTTTTTTACCCCAAATGGTACCTGAACTATTGCACCGTTACCAAATATGGTACTTCTGTTAACTTTAACGTTAAATTGCTGATGTGGCATTGGAGGGGCAAAATGGTCTATGCAGTCACGTAAACTCTTCCCCTCCAAAATTACAAATTTTCGCTCCAAATTTTCATTTCCTTAATTTCCCTTCTCACAACTTCCCACCAAATTGCACAAGGCCATCGATTGGGGATAAATAGAACAAATTTCTAAATTAATTTTCTTTATAAAAATATTTTTGAAACATCATTATTAGAAAATTACTATTTTGCCCTTAACTTATTTGCAAAAAAAAAAAAAAAATACATGCCATTTCAGCGATTTAACGACAAAATTAACGGATGTACTATTGGATCATAATTCATATACATATTTGTGTCCTAAAACATGGAAATTACTTGTTCTAAAGTCCAATTTAATGTTGACTAATCTAATTTCATGTTTTGTAGAAAATCTTGACAAGAGGAGAAAAAAAAAGAAATTCCGACAAATTTTCCGTGCACCATCACTTTTGGCGGAACAAGAGGCGGCGCACCACCACTCACAGTGGTGTCATGTATTTTCCGGCCACATTCATGAAGGAGCAAGGAGGATAAGTACCATAGCATTTATTCCATTACATTACATTCATTCACCATCATTCTCTCTTAACCAAATTCCAAAACCTTTTGGTTCCAATTCAACCAAACACTCCCTATTACCCAAAATTCCATCATCATCAACATACCAATATCTATCATGTTTTAGGCTTAATCACCATCCCTCACTCATCATTTCCTACTCCAATCTACATCATCACTCTCATGCCATTTTCCTTTGATTTTGGGATCTATTACCATTTTTATACTCCACCTCCATGCTCCTTACAAGGAGTTAGGGATGTAAATAGGCTCGATACAGCTCGTGTTCGACTCGTATTCGGCTCGATTTTAGCTCATTCGGCTCGTGTCCGTAAGATAAATGAGCCGAGTTTGAGCTCAATATTAGGCTCGACAAAAAAACGAGCCGAGCTTGAACAAGGATATATTCGGCTCGTCTAGCTCATGAGTAGCTCGAGTTTGTTAAAGCTCAACGTTTGTTAAAACTCGACTCATGAAAATTTATAGAAAAAAAATTTAGTTTACTCCCCTGAACTTTAGGGCTAAAATCAGATTGGTCCCTCTTTCTGAAAAAAGATCTCGATGGTCCTTATACTCTCAAATGACATCACCCAAGTCCAAAATTTGAAATTGGGTTCAAAGGTGACGTAAGCTGTTGACTTGGACCAGACAAGGAGGGCCCGCTTTTGGCAGCTGTACACTCAATTTGGTCGAAATGACCAAAGTGACCCTTGTTACCGTTTTCCCTCCATTACATTTTGGATTAGGCGACCCTAATCTCGATCTGAATCCCTATTTCGTAATCGAAACCCATTTGAACAAATTAACGCTCTCCCCCCCCCCCCATTCTCTTGTGAAATTATCAAAACCCAGATTGACATCTAGAATCAAAACCCTAGATTAACGTATAGAAAACCCAGATTAATCGAACTCATGGTTGGGGCCGATGAATGGATACCACACTTGGAAAACGGAGGCGAAGAAATCCCAAATTACGGTGAGTTTGGTATTGTGATTACGGTTTCTGTAAACGATTACCGTAGTTTTCATTTTTGGGATCGATTAAGATGTTAATGATTTTGGATTGTTTGAAACTGGATTTTAAATGTTTGCTTTCGAAATCTAGGGTTTTGCTGATATGTAGGTTTTAGGGTATTGCTTTAGAGATTTAAGGTTTTGAAGCTTCAGATGATGGGTTTTTAGTTTATTTAAGATTTAGGGTTTGGAAGGTTCTGTTATGGTCTACATCGAGAGTTAGGGTTTCCAATTGTTGGGGTTTGGAACCTTCTGATGTGGTTGAAACTCAAATTGAATATGCAAGGGCATGTGCTTCTTGTTGGGTAGCTGAAATATGGGTATAGGAAATGGTATGTTATTGTAAGTGGTCCTTAAAGGCTTTAGTGGTCCTAATAAACAATGAATTTTTGGCTTGTTTTGGTGGTTGGAACCTGCCTAACTGTGTTTCTTGGTATTTAATGTAGCTGAATACATCTAACTCTGTCGTTTTTCATATGCAGTACACCCCGATTACTTCACAGTTAAGGTTTATCATGGTGGCTACATAAATCACGTCGAAGGAAAGTACATTGGTGGCCAAATCAGTTACCATGACAATGTTGATAAAGACAAAATGTCAATGGTAGAAGTGGATTCTATGGTGAGTGGAATTAATCGGGATTACGCTGGGACTAGAATAGACTATTGGTACTCTATCGGCAGCGAGGAGGACGCAAAGACCAAGCTCAACAGTGACACAGATTGCATACGAATGTGTTGCTTAGTGCCTGAGATCAGGCTGGTGATCCTATATCTTGATCACTTAGAGAGGGACCCTAACTACTTGGAGGATTTGTTTATGTATGAGAATGTAGTGCCTGATTTGGGCAAGAGTCAAAAGGGTTCATCTGGTGTTGTGATAAAGGAGTTGCCAGATTCTCCTACAAAGCCAAAGTCAAGTGTGAAGATTGTGGAATTGGAAGAAGAGGCTAAGCCACTAACAAGACCATCCCCTGGCAAGAGATTCAAGGTTTGTGCAAATAGGAAAAATAGTCTGCCTGGAAT
Source organism: Rosa rugosa (assembly GCF_958449725.1). Taxonomy (NCBI): domain Eukaryota; kingdom Viridiplantae; phylum Streptophyta; class Magnoliopsida; order Rosales; family Rosaceae; genus Rosa; species Rosa rugosa. The sequence continues at coordinate 41,441,196 of NC_084823.1, forward strand.
AAAAATCAGTGAACCTGAGGCAAATGTAGTTCCAACTCAGGCTTCTCAAGCTCCCACTATTAATCCTACTGACAAGGGAAAAAAGAAGGTGGAGTTCAATGAAACTGATGTAGCAGAGGAAAGTGAAGATGATGGCTGGGTTCAAGAAGAAGAGGAAGGAGTAGAAGAGGAGGAAAATGAGGGGTCTGAGGATGATGACTCAGCTGATGACGACTATAATCCAACCAAGGATGATGATGAATATGCTGGTTATGGTGTAGATGATGACTTCCTATTTAACTGGTTAACAGAAAGAGAACGAGGACTTAACCAAGCAGAGGGAGCTACTGAAGCTGAAGAAGGAGTGACTCAAGAAAGACAAGGTGGTGAAGAATAAGGAGGTGATCAAGCCTCAGATGAAGACAATGAGGAGTTGTATGGAGCTGTGGATTCAAATGAAGAGTTGATAGGACAGGAGCATTACTCAAATGATGAGGAGGGTCAAAGACACATGTTTAGGGAGTTCAACCCTAAAGTGGATATGTTGAACCCTTGGTTCTGTAAGGGAATGATATTTGCTACTCCTAAGATTCTAAGGGAGACAATAAGAGAGAGGGCAATCCAGAAGGGGTGGGAGCCAATTTTTGTCAAGAATGACAAAGTCAGATTGAGGTGTATATGTAAGGTAGAGAATTGTAATTTTGAGCTGTTTGCATCGAAGATGCAGCATGACAATACCATGTAGATAAAGACCTACAATGGAGAGCACACATGTGCAAGGGTGCATGAAAATGCCAGTGTCAGAACACCTTATTTAGTTCAAAGGTTTGCTGAAATGATCAAGCTCAATCCAACTATTTCAACAGGTATAACTTTCAGCTTTGTTTTGTTTCTATGAGTTTGATGGTTTCTTGTGCAATTTTTGTGACAGTTTGGTATTTTCTTACAACAGAGTCACTTCAACAGAGTATGGCTGCTGGGATCAGAGCTAAAGTGTACGTCATTTCAACAAGCCTACATGACTAAGAAAGCTGCTTTGGAGCTGCTAGAGAGGTCCATGAAGGAGCATTATGCAAGGGTTCAAGACTATGTACATGAGCTAAGGTGGATCCAGCCACCACAGTAAACATCAAATGTGATTTCAACAACTCAGAGCAGCTTCTTGTGTTCCAGAGAATGTATGTATGTTTAGGGGCTTTAAAAATGGGGTTCAAGGCAGGATGCAGACCCATTTTGGGACTTGATGGATGCCACCTGAAAAGTGCCTATGGTGAACAACTACTTGCAGCTGTTGGACTTGATGCAAACAATACAACCTATGTGGTGGCATATGTTATGGTGGAGCAAGAGAGCAAGGACCGTTGGGACTGATTTATGAGACTCTTGGTGAAGGATCTAGATATTACTGGTGAAGGGAATGGCTACACATTCATTTCAGACAAGCAAAAGGGTCTGTTGCTAGCTTGTGATGATGTGGTGCCCCCTGCAGAGCACAGGTTTTGTGTTAGGCACCTATGGACCAACTTCAACAAGCTCTTTCCTGGGAAAATGTTAAAGGACCAATTGTGGGCAGTTGCAAAGTCAACTACCATGGCTTATTATAAAAAAGAGATGGTATTAATGAACCAAATGGAGCTTGGTGCTTATAATTGGCTAACTGGTATGTACTTTTAGTCAATATACTATTAATTGATGTGGTTTGATACATATGCAATAATGTGATGTGGTGGATATGCTTTAATGTTGTCATGTGCTGGTTTTATTTTGTAGATCCGCAGAGACCACCTAAGCATTGGTGTAAAGCTCACTTCAACACCTGGCTGAAGTGTGATGTGCTTCTCAACAACATGTGTGAAAGTTTCAATGCTTTCATCCTGCCTGCAAGGTCCAAGCCTGTGATATCCTGCTTTGAGGATATTAGGATGAAACTGATGAAAAGGATTGCATTGAGGAAAGAGAAGATGAACAAAGTTGTGGACACAATCTGCCCCAAGCCAAGAGAGCTTTTGGAGAAGAACAAGGTTAAGTCATCAACAGACTGCATCCCAAGGGGTACTGGCACACCAGTAATTGAGGCGGAAAGCATTGGAGGAAGCAAATATGTTGTTGATCTGACAAGAAGAGCATGTGCTTGTAGGAGGTGGGATCTCACTAGCATACCTTATAAGCATGCCATTGCTGCTATAAACTTCATGAGGCAGAACCCTGAAGACTATGTGGATGCATGCTACCTCAAAGCCACCTACATGGACATCTACTCACATACAGTGAAGCCAGTGAATGGGATGGACCTATGGATCCCTACTGAGGAAACTCCTATCCTCCCACCTCAGTACAATAGGCAGCCTGGTAGGCCAAGGACCAAAAGGATCAAGGATGCATCTGAGAAGGAGACAGATGGTCCCAAACTTGGAATGGTTCAAAAGTCTTTGAAGTGCAGCAGGTGTGGCAATTTGGGTCACAATGTGAAGACTTGTCATAGGCATCTTCCACCCAAGCCAGGAGCAGCTAAGAGTACCAAGAAGAGAAAGCTAAACAATGGAGATGCTTCATCCTCTCAGGTAATATATCTTTTGTTATGTGGTATCCAAATTAGTTAGTTTATGAATTAGTTTATTGATAATTACACTAACCAACTTGTTTGAAGCAGGCAAAAGGTACCAAACAGCCTCAAAAGACAAAGTATGAACTTAGAGCTAAGGTAGCAAAGAGAGCTGAAGATGCAAAGGTAAAATAAGTTCAGATTATTGTTTGAAGCTGTTGATGGTGTATTTGCGTATGAACATATCCTTGCTTCTCATTGTTGTAGAAAAAGAGGGATCAAAAGAAGGCTGCAGCTAAGGCAGCAGGTACAGCTGCTCATAGCAGGGGAAGGCCACCAAAAGTTGCTTCAAACAATGGCAAAACAGCTTCTAGCAAGGGAAAAGCTCCTTCTGCACCACAAGCTTCCCAAGGTTCATCAAGGTCATCAGTGAGGATCAGGAATAATGCAAGGAGTGCTGGAAATTAGGGATGCAGCCAAGGTTAGAATTTAGAGATGCATTGTGCAAGTTTTTGTGCAACCATGAGCTGTGTCTCATGGTTGCTAGGTCTAATCTTTTGCATAGATGATTAGCCCTATAATTTTGTGCAAGTTCATCCAAACTGTTACTTTAGGTTGATTTGGATGTAAACACATTTTATGCATCTATTTGGCTGCTATTTATTGCTGATATGGACAAGCTTCAATGCAAAATTTATGGTTTTGCATAAATTTCTTCCTTCGTTATATGGTATGTTTGCTTTATTGTCAATTTTCTGGAGAATTTTGGAGGTCAGGTTCCAATTTTGATGCAACGTTTATGCCCTTTTTCTCTCAAACAACCATATTTATAAGTTAATTAGGTTTTAATTAGTTTAAATTTTGGAGGCAAAATATACCAAATTGTCCATTCTGCCCTCCATGAGGGTTGATAAACTGAAATGCGGGCCCTCCTTATCTGCTCCAAGTCAGCAGCTGACGTCACTTTTGGACCCAATTTCAAATTTTGGACTCGGGTGATGTCATTTGAGAGTATAAGGACCATCGAGATCGATTTTCAGAAAGAGATACCAATCTGATTTTAGCCCCAAAGTTCAAGGGAGTAAACTAAATTTAATCATTTATAGTATAAATAAAAATATAATTTTTCTAATCTCAAATCTTTAATTCTTTTTATTACATTCCTTTTCAATTAGAAGAGAATTTGAGAATTTAAGTAAAATATATTACAATAAAGTCAAAAGAGATTTGTGTGATGGTTAGACATCAAATTTTGGATTATTATTTTAAATTTTCTTTCTTCCTTTTTTAATTTTTAAATTTAAAGTCAAATGAACCTAGCCGAGCCTATTTAAGCTCGAGCTTGTCTAATAAATCGAGTCAAGCCGAGCCTAGCTCGGGCTTAAGAAAAATATTCAAGCCGAGCCGAGCTTGAGCATAGAAAAAAAAATTCAAGCTTGAGCCCAGCTCAAGCTCGATAAAAAACAAATGAGCCGAACATGATCACTCAGGTATTCACTTCGGCTCGGCTCATTTACACCCCTACAAGGATTCAGCTGCTCCCTTTTGGTTCTCAACACCATTTCATACTTCTCTCTCCATCTATTTAAGCACATATTCTCTCAATGAAGAATTATTCTATAGGACAATTATTCTTCATTAATATAGCTGTAAATGTTGTCCATAAAAGTGACAATAATTAAGGTCATAAGTACGGTAATAACTGTGCGCAATAATTATAATTATAAGTGTGCAGTGATTAACAGTATAAGTACAGCATGATTGTCATCATAAGTGCATGAGTAAATACAACCATAAAAGTAGTAATGGTAATGATGACTTGTCGCCCAAGTATGTTATCGCCTATATAAAGGAGGCTCGACATCCAGGTAACACATCTCATTCTGATTCATTCTACTACACTAGACTTAGACAGTTACTGACTTAGGTATCAGAGAGTTTTCTGCAGGTACCCCCCCCCTCCTTTTCGAGCCGATGGTTAAACTTCAAGTCAACGATCCTAAGAGGTTTCCTGATTATTCCTGGTCAGCTCCCGCTCCAATCCACATTCATTGGTAAGTCAAAATCCTCTTCAAAAATTTTCGTCACCAACAAGTGCCGCCTTCTGTTGGAACCACTTTTTCCTAAAAAGTAATGGCGGGAGTTGCACATTAGGAAATCTCATTTCTGTCACTAAAGACTAGGAGTGACCGAATACAAACTCGAAAGAGACAAGAGTCCGGGTAACGTAGACTAGCGTTCTTTTTTTTTAGTAATCATTTTTCTAATTTTCGCTTCCTTTTGTATGCCAAATATATTTGTGATCGGGGTTTCCAAAATGTATGTGTAAGGCCGGTGGTCAAAGTAAATACCCAAGGCCGGTGGCCAAAAAAGAATAAAACATTGTCTATCAGACTGAAAGGGAAATGGAGGCAATTCCATGTCTCATGTTGAAAATAACTCTTTACCTCGAGGAAAGAATCGAGGCTGCCAGGGCCCGAGGAAAGATCCGGGGTGACCAAGACGGCCAAGGCCCAAGGAAAGAATCGGGGAGGCCAGGGCTTAAGGAAATATTCGAGGTACGATTCAACGTAGCCAGGGATCTGGAAATTTCCTCTTAGGACGAGTGTCCAAAGAGAAAATTTGGGGGCATTGTGAGGGTGGTCAATTATTGTAGACCCGTTATTAGGACAATTAAGTCGGTCATTAATACGACAGTTAATGTCGGCCATAAAAGCGACAATAATTACGGTCCTAAGTATGGTAATAACTGTGCGCAATAATACGATTATAAGTGCACAGTAATTAACCGTGTTAAGTGCGCTGTGATTAACGATCGTAAGTGTAGCAATGATTGTTATCATAAGTGCATGAGTAAATACTGCTTTTAGTGTTCATGATGACTTGTCACCCAAGTATGTTATCGCCTATCTAAATGAGGCTCGACATTCAGGCAAGACATCTCATTCTGATTCATTCTACTACACTCGACTTAGACAGTTACTGACTTAGGCATCAGAGTGTTTTCTGCATGTACCCCTTTCCTTTTTGAGTAGAAGGTCAAACTTTGAGTCAACGATCCTAAGAGGCTTCTCGATTGTTCCTGGTCAGCTTCCACTCTAGTCCACATTCATTGGTGAGTCAAAATCCTCTTCAAAATTTTCGTCACCGACAAATATAAAGGTCAAGTTTTTGAACAAGGATTAAGTAAGATTCATATATAAGTGTAAGATTCACAAGACATACAACCCTATCTATAAAACCTACAAGCCAAAGTTAATTTTGAATTTTATCAACAACTTGGACTTTGTCTGGTAAAATCACTTTTACATTATCTAAAACATTTTAGCAACGTTTGACAAATTTTTTTTTTATAAGTGGTAGCTTATGAGAAACAACATGTAGTACATTAGAATATTAGATTGAAAACACAATGTCTGACATAATTTGTTCCATGATGGTATAGTTTTCTTCTATAAAATGTTGGTATAGGAAACTTGAGATTGCAAAGAAGAAGAAACAAGAGAAAATAAGCTATAGCAGTATTAAATACAGGTTTACTACTAGCCGAATACGTTTTTACCAAACCCAAATTAAGAAACTCAATCCCAGCTTCCTTTCAAAAGTCATAACCCAAAAACCTATGTGTGTAGATAGTTTACCCACCAACAACAAGCACATTTTACTTGTCTAATTGTCAAAAAGGAAAAAGAAAAATGATTTTCCTGGAAAAATATGTTGAAAATTAATGTTGTTGAAGATGGAACTTAAATGTTATGTTTGATGTGTAAAATGACCGTCAAAACTCCCCAATGGATATGATTATTAGTCGGCACCATCTTGGTGAGGATGTTAGGGTAAATTTCACTTTGCATGTAAACTTTAAGAGTCTACTTCTAAAAGATAAACTATTAAGGGGCCGTGACCACTTACCCAATTTTAGCCTAAAAATTGCCCACTTACTCCACTAAGAGTTTTTTTAACCCCATTTACCCAATCCAACAGTGTTTGACAGTATTGCCCTCATTTTAATTTATAAATTACACTCATATCTATCTCTCTCTCTCTCATCCCTCCAATCTGCGTTTTCTCCCTCTCTCATCCTCCGATTCCGTCATATCGGTCCTCTCTCTCTCTCTCTCAGCCATGGCAGCTCCGGCGGCCCATTTATCCATGTCGCGCCTCCTCCACGAGTGCATAGCCTACCAACGCGCCCTGGATCTCAACCTCGACCACCTCGTCTCCCAGCGCTCAGACCTCGACAAGCACCTTTCCAATCTCCAGAAATCCTCCCAGGTCCTCGACATCATCAAGTCCGACGCCGGCCACGTCCTCTCCAACGTCTCCTCCACCTGTGACTCGCCAACCACGTCAGCGCCAAGGTCCACGAGCTCGACCTCGCCCAGTCACGCATCAACTCCACGCTCCTCCGTTTGGACGCGATTGTGGAGCAATTTCTGGGTGCCCAGAGCACCTTTTTTTTTTTGTTCGTCAGAGGTCCGGGAAGCTCAATCCTGCACGCCGGAATCGGGTCTGGGCTTCACTCTGTTGGACGGCGTGGTTTTGATTTTTTTTTTTTTTTTTTTTGGTAAATTTGGCATAAGGCTTATAAGGAAAGAAGAAAGAAGAATGAAAAAAAAGTTTTATTGAGTAGTTATACATGTCTATTGCGGGGCAATAATATGATTATTGGGAGGCAATAATATGAGTATTGGAGGGCAATAATATGCATATAAATTGATCAATTGTGCCTGTAGTATATTCATTTTGGTTTTGGGAGTTTATGCAATTCACTGGAGGGCAATAATATGATTATTGGAGGCAATAATATGATTATTGGGAGGCAATAATATGCGTATTGGGGGGCAATAATATGATTACTCGGGGGTAAGAATATGATTACTGGGTATTATTAGGGGCAATAATATGACTATTGGGGGGCAATAATATGATTATTGGGTATTATTAGGGGGCAATAAAATCGACCGCTGGAATCCGGTCACCGGTCACCGGTCACCGGATTCCGGTCATCGGTCGCCGGAGTCTGCGGCTGGCCACTGGTCACCGGAGCACAGCAACGTGGAGGATGACTTTTCTCTCTAAGTGAGAAAGAAGGAGAGGGCAAAAAAGTCCCAAAAATAAATAAAAAGAATAAAAAAAGAATTAATTGGGTATTAGGGAAATAATCTCTTAGAGTGTTTTGGGTAAATGGGGTTAAAAAACTGTTAGTAGAGCAAGTGGGCAATTTTTAAGTTGAAATTGGGTAAATGATCAACTATTAAATGCCCTTGCAAATATAACCAAAGAAACACTGTAACTCAAAGTCATTTATTCTAGGGGTGGGCATATTGAACCGGAAAACCGAACCCCGCCCGAGCCCGTACCGAAAATTTGTGGGACGGGACGATACTGAAGTCCGAAAATTTACTATTTTGCCATGTACCGAACCATACCGTTAAAACGGGACGGGCCTTAGTTTGTGATTTGTAAACCCGTTTAAGGCCCGGCCGAGCCCGATATATATATATATATATATATATATATATATATATATATATATATATATATATATATATATATATATATATAATTATTTTTTAATTATATTTTCTATTTATATGGGATGTAATTGGTGCGATTTTGAGTCTACACTTCTACTATGGAGTCGAGTACACTCAATCTAAAACGGTCAGCCCCAAATTCAAACCCCAAATTCTGATCTCATCCAACTATCGAACCCTAAATCTCTAATTCTCTCCCCATCTTTCAATCTCTCACACTCTCACCCTGTTGGCCTCTCATAGAATCACCAATCTCATCGAAGTTTCAGCACCATCATCATCAATTCATCACCAATTCAATTCATTGATTGAGCACCAGTTCACCATCATTAAAGAAGCTGATGGCTCGACCTCGACTAATTGCTTCTAGTCTTGAGGATTCTTCAACAGCAACATCTCCATTGCAAATAGAAACTGGTGAAGCTGCAAGTCAACCTGGAAATCCAACTCCTGAAGCTACAAGTCAACCTCCAAGTCAAGATGCAAGCCAACTTGCAAATCAAGCTGTTGCATCTATAAGTGAAGCTCCTTCTGAAAAATCTAGTATAAAACGTAGTTTCGTATGGGAGCATTTCAAAGAGTATGATAAAGTAGAGGTTCAAAAAGATGCTGAGGGAAATGACATTAAGATAGTTCATAAAAGGGCACATTGCATCTACTGTCCTAGGGGAAAAGTAGGAGATTTTGCTGTGGATAGTTTGAAGAATGGAACTTCTAGTATGACTAGGCATATCAACCAGAATTGTAGGTATTATCCACCTAATGTGGATAAATCTCAAAAAAATCTTGTTGGTGATAAATTTAAGGGTCATAAATTGACAACAATGGCTTATAACCAAGAGGACTATTTAGATGCTTGTGTCGAGATGATTGTGATCGATGAGCTGCCTTTTAGTTTTGTAGAAAATAAAGGGTTTAACATATTTTGTGAGAAAGTCTGCCCTTTATTTGATGTTCCCTCTAGAAGGAAACTGTGTAGAACCTTTCTAAGTAAGTATGACACTTCAAAGAAGGATTTGAAGAAGACTTTGAGGAAGTATTGGTTGAGTCTCACAACTGACACTTGGACAAGTGTTCAGAATGTCAATTATATAGTGCTTACTGCCCATTTTGTTGACATAGATTGCACAAGAGGCTGATTAATTTCTGTGTGATTCAAAATCACCAAGGGCCAACTATCTTGAAGCTTATAGAGTCATGCTTAGTGCAGTGGGGGATTAAGAAAGTGATGTGCATTACAGTCGATAATGCCTCTGCAAACAAGTTTGCTTTAGAGTGGCTTGTTTCTAAGATGAATAGGTATGCATCTTACCAACAAATTTTGAGTGGAAAGAATATGCATGTGAGATGCACTACTCACATCACAAATCTAATAGTGGGGCATGGATTAAAGAGGTTGCAGAAATCTATTTTAGCAATTAGGAATTCTGTGAAGTTTTTGAGATCTTCTTCGAACATATTGGAATGCTTTAAGAAGGCTATATATGGAGAGAAGATTCCAAACAAGGGACTGGTGTGTTTGGATGTCCCAACTAGGTGGAACAGCACCTATGTAATGCTGAAAGCTACCTTGAAATTCAAGAAGGCTTTTACTGTGATGGCAACAATGAGGATAGTAATTTTCAAAATTACTTTAAAGAACTAGATGAAGAATTTGATGAGGATGGAAATGTAGTAGTAAGTAGGAGTAAGAGAAACAAGGTGGGATCTCCAGATTTTGAAGATTGGAGAAGGCAGAGGTGTTTGTGGATCAATTTCTTAAGGGTGTTCTATGATGTGACTTTGAGGGTTAGTGCATCATTGCACCCAACTGTGCATACAACTTTCCATGATGTAATTACCATGGAAAAAAATATAGATAACATGTTTGTATTACTTGAGATGGTCACTGGATCAGATACCGAGAAGGTATTATAGGAAATGGCAGCCAATATGAGAACTAGATGGATAAAGTATTATGGCTCTTTTCATGAAATCAACCACATGGTGATCATTGGCCTGGTTTTGGATGCAAGGTTCAAGCTGAAGAATGTGACTCACATGTTTGTTAGTGAGGGTTTAGAAGATGATGAGGTGCAGGGCAGAACAATGGAGATTAAAAACCTACTTATGGCTCTTTATGATCAGGTATTTCACTTGTTTCTTGACTTTCTTCTATGTTTTTAGTTCCGTAGTTGGTATTATATGGTGCTTAATTTCTGCCTTTTTCTTTCTTAGTATGTGGCTATTGTAGATGGGGCAGACATAGGCAAAGACAGTCATCCCCAAGCTCTTCAGGTAGCACTGTTACAAGCAGAAGTAGCAATAGCAGAGGAGGAGTTAGGGGTCAGCTGCTCAATGATTTGAGGAAGGTTGTACAATCGAGTGCAGATGCAGTTGTGGTTCATGAAGTGGATCAGTACTTGGATGCTCCACTGGAACCAACTGATGATGAAGACTACTTTGACATTTTATGTTGGTGGAAGATTAATGGCCCAAAGTTTCCAGTTTTAGCAGCACTAGCAAGGGATGTTCTTGCTATTCAGACCTCAACAGTGGCATCAGAGTCATGCTTTTCAACAGGAGGCAGAATTATTGACACTGTTGATACCACTTACATACCGCCAAGCATAAGCAACAACCTCGTAGGTGGCCCCAGCGACATGGTTAGTCCCGCCTTTGACATGCCTCCGGTAGACCGACACCCGAGCTACCTCACTATGGTGGAGGTCAGCCGGTATCTAGCCGGGAGACCATCCTTCCATGCTCTCCAAAAGGCTTCAAGAGAAACAAATAGGCACATATTGTCCCACATTGGAAATATAGAATAGAATGGAACCTCCTTTAGCTATAAAGGGAGTCCACCCCTTTCTAGAATAGGATGGATCCATGATCCCCACACTTGTATACTACAAAGGCTACTTGGCCTCACTCATAGTGGAACTTCTAAGTGAACGTAGCATTGCCTCATAGGCAAGGTGAACCACTATACATGTTTGTGTCACTCTCTCTCTCTCCATCATGCTTCATATTTAGTTCCCGTATTCTCACCAGAAACAGACACTTTTAGGAGCTCCTTAACTCCTAAAACAATGGATGGACTCATTTGCATGCAAAACTAGCTGTTAGGTGATAATATTGCCGAGCTTGTTGATGATTGCTCGATTGAAAACATGGATTTTTATGAGAAGATAAAGCAAGGTATGAATTCCTGAGCTTGTTTGTACATTTTTGGATATTTGCAGTGCATATGTGCATCACTAACTAACTAATATTGTGGATTTGCAGAGCATGAAAGCACTGCATCTAGCAGGAATGTTTATCCATCTCCAATTCCAAAAGCAAAAGGGAAGGGAAAGGCAGTTGTAGCTGGTAATGTAATTGATGTTTGAAAATTTCAGTTAAAGTGTTAAAACTGTTTGATTCTAGGTGTTTTAAAATTTTAATGGTTCAAGTCTTTGAGAACTGTATGTTTTATTGAATTTAGAAATTTGGAGCAGCCTTAACATTTGTGTATTTTAATAGTCTTTAGTTGATATGTGAACTGAGAATATGGATTTGTGAAGTATGAACTATTCTAATGCAAGTTGCAGTGCAGCCTACCTTTCAGCTTGTTGTTCACTTATTTGACTTATTTCCAGATTTTGTTAATGTTGGATTGTTGGCTGCTATTGTTGAATTGTTGTAATGTTATTAATTTTCAATTTTCATTGTTAATCTATACTTGATCAGTTGATTGTAATCTGCAATACCTTCATTAGTTGATTGATCAGTTGACTTTATTGCCTTGTTGGGCTGTTGGCAATAATTCTTTGGTTCTGTAGGATATAATCAATTAGTCATACATGTCCTATACATTGAATTTGGTATTTTTATTGTGTTGTAATTGATTTGGTAGTTGTTGTTGGCTTGTTGCCTTGTTAGGTTGGTAATAATGCATTGGTTCTGCAGGATATATAGTCAATTAGTCCTAAGTATTATTGTCATATACATTAGATTTGGTATATTGCATTATTGCTTGTGTTTGATTTGATTTGGTAGCAGGAATATATATTAGATCTTGATGGTGGTGAAACTTTGAATTATGTTGCTCAATAATTGATTGCAGGTTCATTTGATTTGAGTATCCAAAAAATTGCTGGGTTTGAAGGTGAAACTGGAAAAGTGTATGCATATAAGATTAATTAGCAGTCTTAGTGGATTATGGAATGATAAAGTGTTGTAAGGAATTGCACTCTTGCTTATTCTCTTTGAAATGATCATTTGAATGCAGTGTTGAAGTAATGGAAAAGTAGAAATGCAAAACTGAGAAATTTCACCAGTTTGCAAACTCAGGAAACTGAAAACCTGTCTTTTTTTTTTTTTCCTCAGTTCGGTCCCAGCTTGTTACCGATTGGGTTCGGGCCTGTAGGGATCAATTCTCAAAATGGCCTAAACCATACCGGCTCGTACCGAACTTTAATTCCAGGATCGAGATTACCACAATTTCAGCCCAACCCTAATATATTCAATAAAATGCTTTGGCTTTGGTATCAGTGAAGGACTCACAGCTGAAAAGAGAGGAAGGGCGGGCACCCCTGCGACCTCTCCAAAGAAATTGAAGGGTGGCCCTGCTTTGGCTTTCAATGATGAGTAGAGAGGATTGACTTTGCAACCAAAAACAGTCAATTAAGGTTCTAGAACATAGCTCCAAATTTACTACAAAATCTCCATGTGGTACCATGGTCTAGGTTCTAATAGAGATTGAAATTCAAACTGCTAAAAAGAAGTTGGTCGCCCTTTGGGAGCTAGAAACAAGAATCCTGCCAAAGCTAAGAAGGAATAGAAGGTTCTTAGCCCTTTGCATTCGACATACCCCTCCAAATCTCCTTACCCTAATAGTCTAATACTAGGGGTAAGGAGAACATTAATGTTTAAATTTTAATGTTTGTTTTTGCTTACTTGCTATGTTGTGTTTTTACACTGAATTAAAGAAATTTATGGAGCACCACAATCTAGTGTATTGGCGAAGGAAATCTCATTTAAAGTTTGATTTTGGGTTAAAATACTATGCATAGTAAATTGAAGGGTGACCCTACTTTGGCTTTCAATGATGAGTAGAGAGGATTGACGTTGCAACCAAAAACAATCAATTAAGGTTCTAGAACATAGCTCCAAATTTACTGCAAAATCTCCATGTGGCACCATGGTCCAGGTTCTAGTAGAGACTGAAATTCAAACTGCTAAAAAGAAGTTGGACGCCCTTTGGGAGCTAGAAACAAGAATCCTGCCAAAGCTAAGAAGGAACAGAAGGTTCTTAGCCCTTTGCATTCGACATACCCCTCCAAATCTCCTTACCCTAATACTAAGGGTAAGGAGAAAATTATTGTGTAAATTTTAATATTTGTTTTTTCTTACTTGCTATGTTGTGTTTTTACACTGAATTAAAGAGATTTATGGAGCACCACAATTCAGTGCATTGGCGAAGGAAATCTCATTTAAAGTTTGATTTTGGGTTAAAATACAATGCATAGTAAAGTAGGCTTACTGAATAAGTGAGCTTCATTTATACAATGGATGGTACTAGTATTTCCTACATGCCCAGGTGATTGTGAGCAGAAGAAATCATTATATGTGTCGTTCTAACTAACTTTTGAATGAATTTTATGCATCTTTACTCAAATATAAATAATAATAATAATAATAATTATATATATATATATATATATCAAGGTTCGAAAAATCGCTAGGCGCTAGTCGGGCGGCGGGCTAGGGAGGAGCGCCCAGGCGCCTAGGCGGCGCCTAGGCGGTTTTGTATTTTTTAATTTTAATTTTATTTTTATAATTTTTATTTATGTAATTAAAAATATATAAACTTATAATGACGTAATAAACTAAATATTTATCCTCCTAAAAAAAACTAAATATTTATTTAATTAACTATTTATTTAATTAAATAGAGGTAGCAGAGAGCTATTTAAGGAAGTGTTCATGTGTTGTGGGAGTGTTTGGGAGAGGTATCTCCATGTTTAACTGAAGCTTGGTCTTAATGATCATGACCCTTGGTGTTAATCTTCAAAAAGCCACTGTTTACATGAAAAACAAAAACCTGAAGTTGTATTCAATTATCCAACAGACAAAAGTAGCAGCAATTATGCTTCTTGTTGCAGCCCTACACACGTGCCCATCCTATCCCTCTTCTCTCTCCAAGTCATCAATTATACTCTCCACAATTAACCACCCCATCCATTTTCACGGGTCTCTCTCTCTCTCCTTTGTGATACCAGTAGTCGCCATCTCCACCTTCTCTCTTCATCAGTTTTTTCATTATTCAATCAATAACCACGCTGAAGAACCGGAAACCATAACGAAGTCCAGTAGACCTCCATGATCAGAGTCGACTCCTCCATTCTCTCTCTGCAAGCCGTCAACCTCCATGAAACAACCTCCATGATCAGAGTCGACTCCTCCATTCTCTCTCTGCAAGTCGTCAACCTCCATGAAACAACCTTTATATCCGCCTCCGTGAGCCGTCAACCTGCATATCCGCCTAGAAAGGCCGCTGGGTGCCCAACTACCCCCGCCCAGGCGCCCAGTCGCCCGCCTAGGCGGCCGTCAAACCCACATCCGCCCAACAGAGCCGATTTGGCATTAGTCGACTCGGAGAGCTGCCGCCCAGCGCCTAGACGGCCTGGGCGGCCGAGTTTTAGAACACTGATATATATATATATAGGGAGGATCGAGAGGACGTCCTTGAACTCTTAAAGTGAGGAGGTTTTTATTTTTAGTATGTATTTTAATAATTACACCATTCATTCTCTAATAATTAATCAACACACATATGAATCATATTTCAGAAGGAAATCAGCTGTCCCCAAATCTTCTATCCCAACTCTGTCCCCCCACTAACATTTTGACACGTGTTTCTTCACTAACAGAAACTTAACACTGTTAACGTATATTATTTTTATATTAAAAATAACATATAGTTAAAAGCAATATTTGGAATACAAAACTCCTGCATTTCTTTGTTGCCAACTTCTCCTCAAAAAAAAAAAAAAAAAAAAAAAAAACTTCTCATCGAGTTCTTCATAGAAAAGGAAAATTTTGTGGCGTCAATCATCGCTTGGAAAGCGAATCCAAACAGAGTTTGGTCCCTTGTTTACGCTCTCATCAAGCCCATGATAGATTTTCAATGCTCCAATCCTTCCCCATCAGTTGTAAAAATCTGCTTTTATTCGACTAAGAAATCTGACAACCAAATTGCAGATTGGCTAGATAAAGATTTCAATTACTATCTGGTTTTAGTGAACCATAAAAGTGGAGGACAAACATATGATGTTAAACCCAGATTGAACGATTGGAAAAACCCAGAAAATGAATTCATTGTTATCTTTCCATTTGAAGGAATCCAACTAACAAATTTTGACCAACAAAAAAAACTGACCTTGTAGCAGATTGAAAAATTGGGAATACGTCCCATTTGGATTGGGGATTTGTAGATCTCCAAACCTGGCGAGGGAGATGAGTCCCCTTGGTTCAATCTAACTGGAAAGTCCTTTGATAAAAGAAGAAGAGGAACTTGGAAGGGAATAAGCCCATTTCATATCTGTCTTGATCTATACAAATCATTATAAGGTGGGAATGACATTGAATTAGATGATTCCTTTCTTCTGGGCTAACGCTCGATCGATCTAAAACCAAGAAAAAGAAAGTGTTTTTTTTTTTTTTAATACAGACTTAACAGAGTTAGTGGGGTGTTATAGTAATGGTTATGTGTCAAAATGTTATTGGTGGGACAAAGTTGGGATAGAGGATTTGGGGACAGCTGATTTCCGTTCATAAAAAATTAGCCAAATCATAAAATGTTTAACCATTTAATTAGCACAATGTTCGTTTTAATTTTATCTAACGGACTACGTTTGTTTACACACTTTTGAGTGACCAAAATGATTATGAATTTGGTTGATTTTTTGTAGACACAATTATTGCATAGGAATATAAATGATCAACGGTTGAAATTAGTGAATTAGGTTATATACTAATGTAAAATAGTAAAAATCGTTAAATACTTAAAGTAAGGATGTCATATCTTGATCCTCCCTATGTGTGTGTGTGTGTGTGAATAAAACAATTTTGCTTGTGATGACTATATATTATTAATAGGAACAATCCAACAAATCTAGAATGTGTAAGTTATGCCCCTCTAATGAGCACTAGTTGAAGACTTTCTAATCAATTGTTTGGGAGACCCACTTTTCTATTACATTACGACAAATCAACCGTTAGATGTTTATGTATGCATGAGTAGATAACTTTAGAAAATTTTCTTCCAAATTGCTAATTGTTAAGGTACCGAACTAGATTAAATCAATGGATGAACCAAATCTGTCAAACATAAACCGTTCATGTTCATAACTGATAAATCACTATTATGAATGTTTTAATGACTTTCAATTTGGTTGAAAAATTAGATAAATGATCTACATATAAATATCTAAACATCTAACGATTGATTTGCCGAAATGTGATCAAAAAGTGGGTCTAACACAAAAGTACTCAGCTAGTCCTAATTTTAGTGGTCCTCATTAGAAGGGCTTCCATATTTTCCCACCCCTCTTTTTATTTTTCTTTCTTTCTTTCCCCACGCATGCATGATGGTTGTATAATGAAGCATTGAAAGATTTAATATAAATTATGTATCAAGATGTTAGTGTATGTTCCAACATGATTTAAGGTGATTTACCCAAACCATGGCTTCAAACCTCAGGTTAATTTAAAAAAATTCCGAATCGTAACAATTCTTATAGTGAAATCACATGAACGAGATTTTTTTTTTTAAATAAATATAAAAAGTTCCACACAATGTGCTAGGTGACAACAAAATGCAAAAGAATAAAAAAAAAAAATCATGTCTACTCTGGGATTGGGGTTTTGTTTTTCTAACTTATTGCAGCTGTCTTTCATTGTTTTTTTTTTCATCAGAGGGAGGGATTTGAATATAGGATTTTTGGAACACTTTGTTGTCTTCTTCCCATTTTATCCTTGATTGAAGTTGATCCCAAATTCACAATAAAGATGCACAACTACTCGGCAACTAACAGGTAGCTATTCCCAAACGGAAGTAGTGATGTGAGACATGAAAATTGGGAGGGGCAAGTAAAACTAGTTTAGCTTTGCGTTTCTACTTGCCTAACCCCCCCCCCCCCCCCGCGGCAAGTGCCCATTGGATTGATTTGTTATAAAAACAGCACCTTGAAATTTGGTGAAGGGCAAAGCATTTGCATGACTCGTACTGTCCTCTTCTCTTCTGGACCTGACTCACTGACCTCTTTGCTCTCAAAGAGAGAGACAGAGTGAGAGATATTAAGCATTGGAGTTTGCTCAGTTTGGGTTTGACATAATCGCCCACCACATTCATTCAATTTCTTTTTGTTTTAAAGGTCTAAGCTTTGGAGCCTCCGAAGAAAGAAGGGTCTGTCCCCATCTCTCTGGGTCTCCGCCACACCTGTTTAATTCATGGGTTTTGTCTACTGCTGTCATTGCATGCTTCTCTTTCTCATATATTAGCTCAAAGATCTCGCCTTTCAATCTCTCTCCGACTCCGAGGTTTCAATCTTTCTGGGTCTTGTGCGTTTTCAGAGCTCTGAATAAATGGCCAATGCATCTGGGTTCTTTACTACTCCTTCAGTTCCGAGCCTGAGGAGGAAGATTCAGCCTTCAATAGCCATTTTTGGATCTGGGTTTCGCTCCCCTGAGGGAATCTCCGGGAGGGTAGTGTTCTGTTCCAGCGCTGAGAAGCAAGCTGGAGCTACTTCCTCTTCTGAATCTAGAGCACCCAGGTCAGTTCACTGCTTCAGTTCCCTATTTTCATTAGCCCCTTATTGTTTGATGAATTGGGTTGTAGTTTATAGCTGTGTTTTACTTGGACTATTGTAGTTTTGACATTGGTTGAGGAATACTTGATTGGTTTTTGATTTATGATCTTTGTTTGTTGTGGAGTGCATTTAACGCAAATGTTGTTTGTTTTGATTAGTATGATTGTTGTTTCAGAATTAATGGATGACATGTCAATGCATAGGCACTTAGTGTTTGAAGGATGGAGATTGAATTCTCGAAATATGTGTAAACTATGTAGATTTCATATGTTTGTGTTGTAAGCTTTATTATGAGCTTATGTGCTGGAATTTGTGTTACCTGCTTTCCACCACAGAGGTTTGCAAATATTACATGTTTGTGTTGTAAGCTTTATTATGAGCTTATGTGCTGGAATTTGTGTTACCTGCTTTCCACCACAGAGGTTTGCAAATATTTTGAAGTCAGGATGAACAAGACGCTATTTCTAAACTTTGAGTTGTCAAGATAGTGTCTTCGAGGCTCTGATTCATTACCAATCACAGGTTGTACTGGTTCGACCTTAATTGAAAGGATGACCGACGATGTATTTGATACAAACATAATTTGATGGTATTTCAGTTGGAATGCACTTTGGAGTAAGGGAGAACTGAGGTCATTGCAATATTAGTTTACCTCATTTGCCAGTTTCTGGCCAAATTTAGTAGTGACTTATGTTCAGAAGTGCAAACGATGTTGCAATAACCAAGAAGTAGGGATTCTGGTTCTACTGAAGTTATTGTTAAAGTTAAGTTTTTAAGGTTAGTCACAAGGTGTATTAGTTCCTTGCCTAGCAAGTGAAATTCTTTTTTGTGGACAACTTAATGATATGGAGAACTAATGTGAGGGTACAATGAAGTTCAAGAGTCTCTCTAATGTAAGTCAGTTTGTAGATGAGCATTCTAGCTTATCCAGCATCTCTACTGAATTCTGCTAGAAGTGCTGAGAGCAAGAAGAAAAAGTTACTCTGTGTGCATGAGCTTCTAGCTTATCCAGCATCTCAACTGATCTCTGCTCTGAGCCGAGTGCATATTAGCAAAATATAACTACGACTTGTTGTTTATACTAGAAGGTAGACATCGTAATTATGTGGTGCCTCTTATTTTTCCTGTTTACAGAGTGAATTGGTATCTAGTGAAAGAGTGGTAAAGTGTAATATTTTCCATTTAATGGTACTTGATGCATGAGGTTACAGTATCATAATGGTATTTTGGGTTTGCTTGTATCACTGTGTTCCCATTGTATGATAGAGTTGATGGTGGATAATGGAGGAAGATTTTTCAAACTCTACCAGATCAGTTTATTCTTCTTTTTAGCCTATGTGGAGTTGAATGAGATTGTTATCTTGCCTGCTATCATCTGGTTATCTATGCCTTCTGTGTAGCTATGTGTTCTATGTAATAAACAGGGTGGCCTGGCCATTAGTCATGTTGGTAATCATATTGTATTGGTTAGATAAATACGAGTTCAAGCTAGTAAATGATAATCTGACTGATCATAGATTTCTGTGCCTGTTCCCAATGGTTGAAAAATATACTTTACAGGCTTGTCAGTAAAGGCTGCAAATTAGTCGGGTGTGGCTCAGCAGTGCCCAGTCTTAAGATTTCAAATGACGAGCTTTCAAAAATAGTAGACACTAATGATGAATGGATATCTGTTCGCACTGGGATTCGTAATCGACGAGTTATTTCAGGTCAGTTCCTACACTCTGTGCATGATAAAGTCATAAATTTAGTAACTGTGAGCAGTTTGAGGTTGTTTAGTTGTTTACCATGCACTGAGCCTCTTGATCCAGAGCCCGTGCTACTATCTTAAACTTAGGATATGCAGTGCATGATTGTTGATATGTTTGACATCTTAAACTATCTGAGGTGGCATTACTTGCTTTAAGCTGAGTCTCTTGATTACAGTGTGCATGCTCAATATAGGAAAAGCCACTGAGCTTGATCAGTCTGGGTTTACCCCGGGTCAACTTGGTTAGCTAGCTGCATGCATGATCCCTGTTATAGAATATCTGTTTAGTTATTTTACTTTGAAAATGCTATTTGGAATGCTAAAGTGATAAAGAATACGGTGGGGTTTTAGCTGGTCAATTTTGCTGGTATATGATGTGTGAGAGGTGCTTTCTCATGGTTGTGGTTAATATTTTAAATGTTTTTATATTTTATCTCAAAATATACTTGATACACAATGCATGTGTTGTCTTTATTAGTCCTTGAGTCGTTGGTGTGCTAAATATCTTAAGGTTACCTTCTCTAGATAATGACATCTTTCTAGTATGCAATTTTTATACAGGCAAAGAAAGCCTAACTTTATAGAATATCTCTTATTAGCAGCTGAGGCAAAGAAAGCCTAACTTAACTCAACATATACTTTATACAACAATGCATGTGTTGTCTTTATTAGTTCTTGAGTCTATGGTGTGCCGGACATCTTTAGGTTACCTTCTCTAGATAATGACATCTTTCTATTGTGCAATTTTGATACAGGCAAATAAAGCCTGACCTTATAGAGTATCTCTTATTAGCAGCTGAGGCAAATAAATCCTAACCTTCTCTCGACATATACTTTATACAACAATGCATGTGTTGTCTTTATTAGTCCTCGAGTCTATGGTCGCTGGATATCTTTAGGTTACCTTCTCTACATAATGATATATTTCTAGATTGCAAGTTTTATACAGGCAAAGAAAGCCTAACCTTATAGAGTATCTCTTATTAGCAGCTGAGGCAAAGAAAGCCTAACCTTATCTCAACATATACTTTATACAACAATGCATGTGTTGTCTTTATTAGTTCTTGAGTCTATGGTGTGCCGGACATCTTTAGGTTACCTTCTCTAGATAATGACATCTTTCTATTGTGCAATTTTGATACAGGCAAATAAAGCGTGACCTTATAGAGTATCTCTTATTAGCAGCTGAGGCAAATAAATCCTAACCTTCTCTCGACATATACTTTATACAACAATGCATGTGTTGTCTTTATTAGTTCTTGAGTCTATGGTGTGCTCGATATCTTTAGCTTACCTTCTCTAGATAATGAAATCTTTCTAATGTGTAATTTTTATACAGGCAAATAAAGCCTAACCTTATAGAATATCTAGCTGCATGCATGATCCCTGTTATAGAATATCTCTTTAGTTATTTGGCTTTGACAATGCTATTTGGAATGCTAAAGTGATAAAGAATACTGTGGTCGGTGGGGTTTTAGCTGGTCAATTTTGCTGTTATATGTTGTGGGAGAGGTGCTTTCTCATGGTTGTGGTTGATATTTTAAATGTTCTTATATTTTATGTCAACATATACTTTATAAAATGCATGTGTTGTCTTTATTAGTCCTTGAGTCTATGGTGTGCTGGATATCTTAAGGTTACCTTCTCTAGATAATGACATCTTTCTAATGTGCAATTTTTATACAGGCAAAGAAAGCCTAACCTTATTAGCATCTGAGGCTGCAAAGAAAGCTCTTGAGATGGCACAGGTTGATGCTGATGATGTAGACCTAATCTTGATGTGCACCTCTACACCTGATGATCTTTTTGGCGGTGCTCCTCAGGTATATATATTATTTGTTGGTATATGATATATCTGGATTAAGTGGTCAGATCAAATATATCAAGGATTGAGCTTCTTAATGTGTATTTGAAAGATACTAATGTCATTTTTTTCAGTTTTTATTACTTTGCTTCTCTACCAATAAGTGAGTTTTTTTAGGTCGAGTTGTAAATGCTAAATGCATTGGCTAAACCCTTTTTTTGTTGTTGGGTGGGTGGGTGGGCGGGCATAAATTCTACAGTTACTGAAGAAATTGTTGAATATGAAAAATATAATTTCTTATATAAGAAGAAATGAAAACATCATTGGTTAACTTGCATAGTTTTAGAAGGGTTTTAGTTGGGACAAAATTTTTTTCTTGCTTCTTTGATTCACCTTGACTGGACTGGATTCTGGTCCTAACTTTGGACTGGCTATTTTTCTTCATTTGGTTTTTGTGAGTGTGGCTTTGCTTGTTTGTTAGTGGGTTTGTATAAATAGACATCTGATCCATCCCCATTGGTACTTTGTTTACTCTCTTTCCATAGAATTTTTGCTTCCTATAAGGGAGGGAGGGAGGGGGGAGGGGGGAGGGAGGAGGGGGTGGTGTTTTCATAAAAACTGAACTATGTAGCTGCTTTTAAAATAAAATATCTTTATGGGATTTTAGTTGTCATACTCAGAACCTAGAACCTTTAATTGATTGCTTTGTTCAACTGTTTCAGAATGTCTGAGCAATGTCAGTCAGCTTAGTTTATTTCCTTATTCAACACGTATATCACACGTAGTCTCTTGTGCATTTAAAGCTACTTAGTGCAGTATCTAGATTTGATTGTCTCTTGCCTGCATCAGGTTCTGGAGTATGTATTTGAATAAAGCTTCTAGCCTGAGCTGGAGATGACTACTCTCAGTATAGTCAGTTTGTGTAGGTCCAGAAGCCTTGATCATGGCACAACTTGAAACTGGCAACTTGATTCTTGATGAACTTTCTTTGCCTGTTTACAATAATATCCTGAAAACCTCCCTCTTTCCTTTAACTAAGCTAACTTGACAAATTTTCAAGAAATGAGCTTGTATTGGCCAAGTAATCTGGTTATTGTGTGTGTTTCTTGAACTTAGCATGGCTTTTGGTTGGCTTGGCTCAATCATTTTCCAAAGCTGGGACGTCTTGTAGCAACTTTTTAGTTCTTTTTTTCAGTTTTCCCGTAAACTTTTATGCTGGTTAAGCTATTTTATTAAGACTAACTAGATAATAATTTTGCTAACAAGATTCCACTGCCCGGGTGCTTAAGTTGATCTATTCAGTATGGTAACTGCTTGAGTTTGTAATTCCATATTATGTTGCAACTTCAGGTTCAAAAAGCACTTGGCTGCAAAAAGAACCCCTTGTCCTATGATATTACAGCTGCTTGTAGTGGATTCGTGTTGGGTTTAGTATCAGCTGCTTGTCACATTAGGGGTAAGTAATTTGTTTACTTTGCTGTGAGGCAACTGTTACTTCCATGTTTGATTAATTAAAATGGTTTGCACAAACTACAGGAGGTGGATTCAAAAATGTTCTAGTTATTGGGGCTGATGCTCTTTCTCGGATTGTTGACTGGTCCGACAGAGGAACTTGTATTCTCTTTGGGGATGCTGCCGGGGCTGTTTTAATACAGGTGACTTTAAGGCATTACCTTACATTTACTTGCTTAATAATTCATGCAATCTTATTATAAACAAGTGGAGATTCCTTTGTCATTCACACTTGTAAACAAAGTACCTGTGACAAAATATTTGATCCCACTTATTTAACATTGCATTATTTGTAGGCCACTGACACTGAGGAGGATTTCTTACTTGGTTTTGACGTTCATAGTGATGGTGATGGAAACAGGCACGTGTTTTCTCCATTCTTTTTAAGTTTTCCTTTTCTTTCACCTTTTTATCAATTGCCATATTTCAAGGTTTTTCTGCTGGTTATAACTTTAATTTTTCTCAATTTTCCTCACGCACATGTGACTGATCACTCTGTCTCTAATTGCAGACATCTAAATGCTCCGTTGAAAGGAAATGAAACAGATAGTGAATTGGGTTCTAATGGTTCAGTCTTAAACTTCCCTCCAAGACGCTCTTCATATTCTTGCGTTCAAATGAATGGAAAAGAAGTCTTTCGGTTTGCATGTCGATGTGTGCCACAATCAATTGAGAATTCACTTGCGAATGCTGGTATTCCTGCATCTAGCATTGACTGGTTACTGCTCCATCAGGTATGACAAATGATATCTTTTTACATTCCGCCAGGGACCTGGGTTTAGGTGGTTGAATGATTTCTCTGCTCTACATCAATTAAAACTCCTGATTAATAAGAGGGGAGTGTATACATATCAAAAGTCAAAAAATTTCGACCTTATTGTTATACTGATAGAAGATGTGCGAAATTGCTAAGTTTTTCTCTCTATACTTTAGTGATGGAATTTTTACCCAAAATAATTTCCAAGGCAATTTCCTAATTTTCATGGTAGCAATCTCGTCGATGTACCTTTTGTTCTGATAATGGCTATAGGATATAACGAATTATGACAGAGTTAAATGAATGCAGGCAAACCAGAGGATTCTTGATGCAGTTTCTAGTCGCTTGGAAATCCCATCAGAACAGGTCATTTCAAATTTGGCGAACTATGGTAACACCAGTGCCGCTTCCATTCCTTTGGCATTGGATGAATCTGTAAGAAGTGGCAAGGTGCGACCAGGCCAGACAATAGCAGCTGCAGGCTTCGGAGCAGGTCTCACTTGGGGTTCTGCCATTGTAAGATGGGGTTGAAAACCCCATCCTCCTGCCGAGATAGAAAGAAGAGTATATGCTATGAAAGCGCAGTTTTGCAATTCTTGCTTCACATTTCTCATGTATCATCATCAAATGAACAAACCTCAGCTCCCTTTTGTTTGTTTGCCTTTTTGTTAGCTTTCAATAAAAATTGTATTCTTTTCTTCCAGTCCAATAATCTATTTGTTTCTTGAGTCACAAGCCATGTCTAGAATTACAATTGTGGTACCAAAACTAAGACAGCTTTATCTGTATCTCATTGTCTCAATTGTACATTTCCTTACATAAGATGTTCTTGACATTGAATCAAGTGGGATACATAAATACAAAGGCTAAGCAAGTTAATAATTACACTTAATAATGACAACAAGAAAAAGCAAAAAACAAAAAACTCAAAAACAATGTCACTGAACAAAAATTTGACCTCTATGAACCCTAGACCTAACCTTCTGCAACACACCCTCAATTGCAATGTCGAAAGCATCTTTCTTGGCTCTTAATCCAATCGAACTTCCATGCTTTCTGTACATAATTCTTGGAATCAACCCCAACACCTTCTCCCTCATTCTCCTAACCCTAGCTCTTGGTATGTTCCTAAGCACGTCCAGAATCCTTGTATCCTTGAACACCACATCCTCCTTTGGTATATACACCGAAAACTTGGGGTACTGATCCTCCGGCAAGTGCCAGCCATACTGCGCTCTCGCAGACAATTCCTCAAAGAAAACGGGGATACACCCGGCGAGAATGCTGTCAAACATTGACCGCCTCGTCGGGGTGTCCCCCGGAGGCTGCAAGCAAAAACTTGCTTGCAGCATTGGCTTCATGAACCTAATAGGGTTATGTTCACAAATCCCATTAGAGCAATCCACAATGTCACACAGCTTCGAGTACCCGCCGGCTCCGCCATAGAAGCCATTTCCATGCACATTGTTGGTCACATTGCTCGTGCTATTCTCACACTCACTCCTAATGCTCCGGCGAATGTTGGGGCTACTCGTCGGCGAGCCTCCGCCGCCGGCAAACATCATTAGTGAGGTGCGCTTTGACCTTCTTGCCCTCTGCATCCAGCTCTCGAGTAAAGAAAGATTGGCCGGGTGAAACGACGTCGGATAAGGCACGGCGTGCTCCTGCCAAGGCCAGGCACGCGCCTCCACCGTCAAAGCCGTGACGTTGAAAAAATGGGGGAGCTCCAGAAGCGAGGTCCCCCACGTCGGCGGATCAGAATCCAACGGCTGAGAGAAATCCCAGGCGGGTCGGGCCAGGACCATGAAATGGTCATGACCCGAGTTCCGACTCCACACCTCCGGCAAATCCTCCTGCAAAAACTCGTAGAGCTGAAGGCCCTGATCGGCGCTGGAGTTGACTTCGGGGCCGTAGAGGTACCTCATGGCGTCGATGCCGGCGTAGTAGGGGAGGTAGACGGCGTCAGCCTGGCGGGGATCTGACGTCAGACAGGGGTATTCGAGCATCCGGCGGTGGAAGATGAGCTCCATCATTAGGGAGTCGGTGCGGTACCAGCTCTGGGAGCGGTTGTGGGTCTTGTGGCCGAGGCCATGGTTGGGCAAGAAGGGGCAGAGGTCGCCGAACAAGGGGTAGCCGGAGCAGTTGGAGAGGAGATCGAGGTTGAAAGTGGAGGGGAGGCGCCGGATGTGGATCCAACGGTCGGCGCAGTCCGTTGGGTTTGAGTCGGATTGGTCGATTAGAGACTCGGAAGCTGCGAACGCGAAGAAGAAGAAGAGAGGGATTAGTAAAGTGGAGTTGCAGGAGGCCATGGTGGGGAAGAAGAGAGAGAAGTGGGATTTGGGTGGTTTTGAATTTTACGGCGGAGTGTGCGACGGTGAGTGTGGATTGTGAAATTGGTTTTGGGTTTCCAACGTCCTCTCAGTTCTCCACCATTAACGGAGGTGGAGGAGGAGTTGCTTTAATGGCTTTTTTTTTTTTTTTTTTTTTTTTTGAAAAAGTAACTTTTTAAGTTTAAACTGTTTTGTTAAGAGAGAGATTGCGTGGTGTCGTTGTTGGGCGGTTTGACCCGTCAATGTCGGTGGTTTTTCTATCTTTTTTTGGCCCTTTTTTTTTTTTTTTTTTGTTACTTTTGCTGCCTGGGAAGTCGTCTTCTGGTCAATGAGAAAACTAAGGAGAAATTCCTGGGTGGGTTGAGAAACTGCTGGGTGGATCGGACTTGTTAGTCCTCTTTCAGTCCATGGTAGTGAGAATAAGTTGTTACTTGTTAGATGAGATAGTTGTGTTTCGTGACAAGTTTGGTTTTGTCAATTAGATTTTTCAATAAAAGAAAAATTAAAGAGGGTGTTTTGAATTGTTGCATTAATAAAATAAAGAGGGTAAATTGGTATCGGTCATTAATTTTTGAAAATTTGATTGATGAAGCATATATATATATAACTTATAATAAGATCGTCTAAAAATATTTCACATCATTTTTATCCGCAACAAGAAATGATCAACGTGAATAACAATAAAGAGTTAGAAGAGGTCAGTAATAAGGGAACATATCACACCTTTGTTGGACTTTTAGTTCCATAAATTTATCTTCTCTCAACAAATATCTCAAATTTTTAGAAGTGTTTGAGACTTGATATGACGGTAAAAAATCAAGTCAAATTTTTTTTTTTACCCTAATTGAAACTCAACAATATTAATGTATCAAGTGTTTAAAACTAAAATGAAAATGGAGCAAAAAAGAATAATTTCCCAATTAGTAAAACAAAAGAAAATAAGTTTTCTCTCTCTAGAGAAAACCCTAGAGGCCGCCGCTGTGTATACTAGTGCCTGTCCGGCTGCGCCTCGGCGCCGGCGACGGCCTCTGGCCTAGCCTGCGGCTGTTAGGTGAGGCCGGACGGGAGTTTTTCTCCAGGGTTGTGTCTCGGTTTCGAAGGATTGGATCGGAAGTTGTCTGGTTTCGTCCCTATTGGCCGAAGGAATTGGCTGCGTTGTGGAAGTGGGAAGGGATCGGAGAAGGAAAGGGGGTTTGCTGGGGTCGGAGCGGCGTCTGTTGGTGGCCATTCGTCGGCCGGCCGACGTCGATGGTCGGATCGTCGGTCGATTGAGGGCTGGTTTGGACGATCGATTCGGATCCTGTTGCAGACTTTCCAGATGCCGGTGTTTGTTGGGCGGACTGGGACGCTCGACGGCGTTCGCCGATGGTGGGACGACTACGGAGGCGCGACGGTGGCCCGACTTCTGTGGTGGGGTGGCGGTCTGTGTGGTGGGGCGACACAGCTGATGACTTGGGCCGGGCGGGTTGGTCTTTTGGGCTTGGATGCAGCTGGTAGGCCCGATCTGGGCTGGAGATGGGGTTTGGGCTCACTTTGTGGACCCAACCCAAGTTGTTATATTGTTATATTTTATTTTTTAGTTACTCTAATATTTCCTTAAAAGACTTCTGGCCCATTGGGCT
Source organism: Rosa rugosa (assembly GCF_958449725.1). Lineage (NCBI taxonomy): Eukaryota > Viridiplantae > Streptophyta > Magnoliopsida > Rosales > Rosaceae > Rosa > Rosa rugosa. The sequence continues at coordinate 41,468,868 of NC_084823.1, forward strand.
AGTCCTTAGTTTTGCTTTTTCGCTTGGGCCTCTACCCAAAGAAAACTTGCACTCGAGAATTAAACCTTCCTTTCCCTCCACGCTACCTCACACACTCCTCTGGCTCCCCCAAAACACCAAGAAGCAGAAGAAGAAAGAAAGCCAAGATGTTGAAAGCAGTAGGTCTGTTCGGGCGCAGCAGCAACAACAAGAAGAACCCCCGGCCCTTCAAGGACTACTACGCCGAATGGCTGACCACCCTCAAGTCCTCCCTCCTCCCTTCCCTCCGCCAATCCCTCTCCGACGCCTCCTCCCTCTCCCACCTCTCCCTCCACGTCGACGCCCTCCACCGCCACTTCCTCTCCTACTACGACTCCCTCGACTCCGCCGCCCAGTCCGACGTCGCCCAGCTCCTCTTCCCCGACTGGCGCAACCCTCTCGAGAAGCCCTTCCTCTGGCTCGCCGACCTCCACCCCTACCTCTTCACCAACCTCCTCCGCTCCTTCCTCGACTCCGCCTCCGACGAAGATTCCGACGCCGACTCCGACAGCCTCGTCGTCCAGTTCGGCGACCGCCCCTGGCACATCGCCACCGCCTGGCGCAGCCCTTCCTCTTCTCTCACGCAAAAGGTCGAGCAGGTGGAGTGCGGTCTCAGGCTCATGGTCCCTGCGCTGGCGGCGCGTGCGAGGGAGGCGCAGGCCGCGTTCGTGGAGCGCGTGGCGAGGAACTGGGGGCCTTACGACGCCGGGAAGAAGGAGGCGGCGAAGGCGGTGATGGCGGAGGCGATGGAGGCGGAGATGGAGGAGATGGTGAGCGTTCTGGTGGATGCGAATAGGCTGAGGAGGAGTGTTCTTGCCGAGATTGTTGGGGCCGCCAGTGTTTACCAGGCCGCTCTGTTTCTTGAAGGCCTGGCCCAATTTCTCGTTGGGTTCAGAAACCCGGAATTGCTTGCTCAGTTTGATCAGTGCAAGACTCCTCTCAGTAAGCAATGCCGCTTGGCTATTTGATTCTGGGTTAGTAGTCTTTTCACTGTTTCAGTTTCAGATTTCTCTGCTTTTTTTTTTTTTTATGAATATTTGGGTTCAGTTTTGTTCTGGGTTTGTCTTGATTTGCTGTGCTGGTGTGAATTTGATGCAGGGAATTAAGGTTGGAATTCTTTGAGGGAGTGGACACATTCTTTCTGTCAATTGTGAGTAGTGAAGTTTCCTTTTTCGATTTGGTATGCATTGTTGTGTATGTAAAAGATGAATCTTTGTGAATGTGAATGATTTGGTGCCTGAATCAGTGTTCTTTTGTAATGAAGTAATTTTGATCATTGACATAGTATTGTTCTTGAGATGCAAGGCAAATAGCAAGTAGTATACTATGGAAGACATACAAGTTTTTCAGTTTACTAATAAAGTTTGTCTATGTGTTCTATGTGGTGGTGTATGGATTATTTGATGCCAGAAATGACTAGGAAGTAAATGATTCAATCTTTGTGAATGTGAATGATTTGGTGCTTGAATGAGTGGTTTTTGTAATCAAGTACATGGTAGTGTCCTTGGGATGAAGGCAAATAGCAAGTAGTGTACTATGGAAGCCATGCCAAAATTTTCAATTTACTAATAAAGCTTGTCTATGTATTCTATGTGGTGTTATTTGCCATACTTATGTCAGGTGGATTATGGGATTAGTAGACATTGTGTTAAAGCTTGCATTGTGACCTAGGTGTGCCATCAAAATCATTATAGTAGACAGTAAATACCCTAGTAGAGTTTAACTTAGGTAACAGAGGAAAGAAGCGACATTATTGAGTGGCTAGATCCTCTCATGAGGTTGGGATGCAGAAAAGTATGATCACAGGAAATGGCACAGTAACAAGCAGAGATGTATCAGTGCCATGTTAGGAAATAAATTCCTTTATATCTAAACTGGAAGCAAAACCTCACATCTTCATCCAATATTATCTGCTAGCGAATTGATTTCTCCGCAGAATAGTTTGGTTTGATATTGTTGTGTCTTGTATGATTGTATAATGCAATGAAGCTCCTTGGATAAGTAAATGGATTATGACTGGATACCAGACATTTCCTACATTTTGGTAGAGAGAAACTCAATTGAGCGGCACTTAGCTAGACTCCTGCATGTCAGTCGATCAAAGTACTCGTTTTTTCAACAAGTGGTTCGGCTAGCTACTATGGTTAGGGGCACCCCTCTTAACTTCGGGGCTTTTAGGCTCCTGCTTGTCAGTCGATCACAGTATTCATTTATTTATCAATTGTGGCTTGGGATCATATGTAACAGTTACATACAGCTTGTTTGTAATATATAAGATATATGGCCCAAGAAGGTGAAGAAGCTGTAAAAAGCTTCATCCTGGGCTATCTTAAAGATTGAATGTTTTATTGCTTTCAAATCATATGGTGGGAGATGCGAATGTGTGGCTTGGCAAAACTGGTCAGTTTACTTAGGCTTCTTCCCAAGCCCATCTCAAGAATTCCTTTTTCTTTTTTTCCTTTTTGGTGAGTAAGGGGTCAAAAGACCCAGAATTCCTTTGGCAAAACATATTCATCCCACATAATTTCATCTAGTTTATGGTCCATTTATATATATATATATATATATTTAACTACCAGTTTCACCTTTTCTAAATCCTATTGTTGGAGATGCTGATATGTTACCTGAATGAAAATACAAAGTAGATTACAGCAGATTTGTTCATGCATTTGTGCAGAACTATAATAGCAATGCATCCAGAAATCGCTTTACATGAAGTTACGAACTCACTAGCTCTGTCCTCCTTTCTTAGCTCCCTACTAAAAGAAATTTGTAGAAGGATAAAAACATCAGGTTTCAGTTAATTTGACTTCCATTTTACTATTTTAGACACCAGGTCTAAGCTCCTTTGGTGGCATGTTAAAAAACAAGCATTACTATTAAGAATGGCTCTTTTCTGAAGATGCCAAATAAGGACTAATCAATAGCAACTAAATAGACCATATAAGGAAAACCTTCCTTATCTGCAAATTGCTGCAACCCAGATGGCATAGTCACTAACCTATTACTTTACTTGTAACTTTGGAAGATCATTGACTAATGTTGATCTCAAGTGCCTTGTCTTCCGTTGGATCATGTGGTCCTCTTAAAGACAAGAATACAAGCCTGAATTTAGTCTCTATATCATATTACTCGTTTAAAGCTATCACCTGAACTGGCATGGAGACTAATATAGTCTAAAGCAGTTGCCTAGGGGAGGGGTGGCATGTTAGAAAACAAGCATTACTATTAAGAATGGCTCTTTTCTGAAGATGCCAAATAAGGACTAATCAATAGCAACTAAATAGACCATATAAGGAAACCCTTCCTTATCTGCAAATTGCTGCAACCCAGATGGGGCATTATCACTAACCTATTACTTTACTTATAAATTTGGAAGTATCATTGACTAATGTTGATCTCAAGTGCCTTGTCTTCCGTTGGATCATGTGGTCCTCTTAAAGACAAGAATACAACTAATACCCCTGAATTTAGTCTCTATATCATATTACTCGTTTAAAGATATCACATGAACTGCATGGAGAGTAATATAGTCTAAAGCGCGCAGTTGCCTAGGGGAGGGGCTAAATTTCGTCGGTATTATACTCAGGGTATTAGAACAATTGTATAGAAAAGTGCCCATCTGAGAGTAACTATGATTTCTTCTTGTTAAGATATTAAGCTTATTAACTGGAAAAAGAAACATATCAGTGTACGTAGCAGAAATACTGAAAGCATGAAATATGGATATGTTTCCTTGGTTTTGCCTTATCTGATCCAATGTTGTCAGCAAATTGATATATGAAGTTATGAACTTCATATGTATGAAAATTCTGTGTAAGAACTAACATGTGCAGCTATAGCTAGCTGTCGAAAGTAATCAAAGCAAATTCAAATATAAAATTGAAAACTTGATTGCACGTTGTAATTCCATTAGGTTATGTAAGTAACGTGAATTCCAACCCATTTTATGATACATAGAACCAGACTTGGATATTTATGTTGTTTCATTGAAACTTGATCGATCTGCTCCAGAATCAGCAGGACAGCAGGTCAATCTGGCTTTGAAGTCTTTGATTTTTTCGAAGACACGGCCCATGTGTCTTGCTTAATTTTAACTGTTTGGTAGTTAGCTCTGCAAATGGAGAAAATTATTTTTCAGAAGTTTTGTCTTCATAATATATTTGTTTAATAGTCAAATAGCTCATTATCGAACACTTACTGTTGCAATTATTCTGATCTAATCGTGTTGAAGGAAGCATTTGTCTTCTTTAGTTTTAAAATGTTATCCTTCAGCCAAATTGATCTTCATTTTAGCTAGATCAACTTGCCATTTGTAGTCTCTCTCTGATCTATAAGCTGTTAACATATGCTATATATAGTACTGCTCTGCATTAGTCACATATAAATCTTTATCTAGCTAGAAGTGGCAATTGTTAATTCTTGTAGGTAGACAATTATTATATAAACTAATTATTGTTGCCAAACATAGTGATAGTTTTAGGAGTTCATCAAAAGCCAAAAATTGCAAAAGTGATGAGTCATGAAACCTGCATTGCAGTGGCTTCAGACTGTTTAGAGCTATATAAAGCTGGTAGCTAGGTTTCAATATGAGCTTTAATATATGTGGCTACTCACTCATTGAAGCACATGATATATGATGCAGCGTCTGGTGGCCGACACCATAGTGCTCAAATAATTCAAGTTGCTAAAAACAAATTGTCAGTTTCCCAGTATTATCTTTCTACTAGTCTCACTATGTATATCAGTATATGTCATTGCATTGCATAAGTTGGTACATGTTGGTAGGTAGGTTTGTGGCTGGGAAATTGAGATACAAAATCAAAAGCTTGTTCTAGATGCATGCATCAAGAATTAATGTGCTTGCTATATGGTTAGCATTATTGTCGATTTATACTTTAACATCTTAATAGAGCAATGGTTTCTGGCTGAGAATTTGATGATTTTGCAATGGCACTTTTCCAATTTGCTTGTCTTTTTACGTTCGAATGAGATTGCCTGCAGAGAATGGTGGTAGCTTGATATACATGGCTAACTTACTCCTAATAACCTAATTAATTAGGATGGAGCTAGTTGTAATTAGCGATTGAGCTGCAATAATTCATGTATATACCTATATTGTTGGACCATTGTTAACTAAAGTTTTTGAACGGCGCGCGATGGTTGTTCCTCTGATTCAAATATTATGTGTTCGGAACCTCCGAGCCCTTATTCCCCCAACTTATCTATAAGACTACAAATGCTTATAGCTCCATGTGTAGAACAAGATTGCATGAGCAGAGATATGTTAGCTTGCATACGTTGTTGAAACCCAAAGCTTAAACATGATATTTGTGGCTTGACCAGGACGTACAGCGAGACGAGACCAATAGGGTATGAAAACGTAAGACTAGGGTTTCACCAGCTGCTCCGGTGTACTTGCTATACTAACCTTAATTAGTTTTGACTTGACATTAACAAGGAGCCAAAAGATGTATTAATTTCAAAACCAAACTGGTTTTGAAAGCAACTGAGTGAAGACTAACTAAAAGCAAGTCTGTCCTGATATGAAGAATTATCAAACTTACTAGTTCCAGTCAATAATAGTGTGAAATAAGTTACGTACTTTCACTACCAATTAACTAATTTTGCATGGGGTCGATTGTTGAATTTTGCATAGTATCAGACAAAAATTACTTCCTTGCATGAATGAAGTAGCAATCGATCGTATTTTGATAATGTTTCTGTTACGTGGTAAACTTATACATCTTAGAGTGCAAGACTTACCTAATGAGATCATTGATGATCAAAATAGAAACCATCCAATTAATTAGGATTATAATGTGGTTCCTTAATTAACTAATGTTATTATTAGTAACACTTGGTAATTCCCCGGCACATATATATTCTATATTTTCGCTAGATCAATTTATGGAGTTTATAAAATTTTGGACACGACTTGACTTGTTGATTTGGCATTAGACCAAACTTATTGTCTTATATTGTTAATTACTTGGCTTACAGAACAAGCTGTTTATACCATCAAACATGGCTGCTGGCTTTCGATTCATTTGCAAAACCAATATATATCGCCAGCCGGGGCATCTTCTAGAAATCTAGGGTTCTTCAATTTGGGACAATGGGACAATGTGGTAGGCAGTGAGATTGATCTAAATCTAGATAAACAAATTGAAGAACATACCTTAATTGATATGAGAATAACATAGAGCCTCCTTTATAAGGAACTCGATCCCCAGTCACCATCTTCCATTCTTCCGATCAATGTTCCAAATGGGACTTTGAACTCTTCCACTAACCCCAAAGACCATATATTATATCCAATTAACACATGATGAAGTCAAATCTTAACTTATTTAATTAGGATTATACGTGGTTCCTTAATTGTCTTGGCCGTTCTCTTTGCGTATAAGCTTAATATATAATGCTAGAAAGAGTACACATTTTTAGACCACCGGTATTAACAATGTAGTCGACAATGAAGTTTACAGTTAATAGTACAAACAGATCCGCTAAGTCAATTGCCACGTAATTATACGGTGTTGTGACTATAACCTAACGAAGATGATCAAACTCACAATGAGCTCCGTTGTTCATCAATGGTTGGAAATCCTTGACGTACATGCTACAACATATCCGATGTGCTAATATTACATACATCAGTATTTACAGATATATTAAATATCTCTCTATGCATGTCGGCTAGATTGAGAGTAAGAGACTCATTTTTGTTTAGTCGCGCAATCATGACACGTCTACAGTCTACTCCTCTCTTATTATTTGCCCCTTGATCGACTCGACTAAATACCGTTGGCTATGCTCGCCCTCCCTAGATCCACCCGTTTACAAATTAACCTAGGCATCGGTGGCCGGATGACAACCAAATAGCAGTGAATTTAAGCAAAAAGTCCATGCATGGCCATCCACAGAATTAAAAAAAAAAAGATAAGTGCTAAAGGAACATCATGATTCATGAAAGCAGCCTCCTCGGAGGATTCACAGCTTTCCTTCCACGTCCCAAATCGCTGGAAGTTGCAGGTTCGTTGCTCTTTGATCAACGGTCGGTCGCGGTCGGGTCGATGACTCAGGGACTCGTCAGCTCCGACTCATCTACCGGCCCCGCCACTTCACTCCTCGACTTCCCCTCGTTGTGAGAGTCGCGGGGCCCACAGCATACGGACTGGTGTACGGTGGATCGGATTTGGACGGCCTGCGAAGGCTTCCGGCCACGTCATCGTGCAATAACATAGCAATGATTGGAGAACTGGGAGCAAAGGAATCGCGGGGCCCCACGCGGGGTTTGTCTTTGACAAAGAGGACGAGGTTTTGCCTCGTGTATCCTAGGTGGATCGAGTTGACCCTAGGCCAACCTAGTCACTACCTTTACTGGTTCTGTTTTTAACTTTTGGACATTTTGCTTTCTTTGGAATCTTTCCAATTATTTCGTAGAACTTTCCTTCCTTCCTCCCTGATTTGCTTTCTTTTTCAATTATTCGTCTAACAACGGTGGAGGATGGAAGACCGACATCCGACCAATTGTTATTGAGTTAGTCATACACTTTATATATTTATAGCGATTCATACTGCATTATCCAAATGATGGGTGGTTCTCATTTCTCAACTAGTCGAGCTTGGCCCGAAACGTTAGGCTAATCGATGAGAATAGTTAGTTAGATTTCAAACTAAAGTGAGTTACTTTTGGATAGTATTCTCGAATAGTGACTTTTGAAATCAGGGTCAAAACTTTTAGGGTTTATGTTTGTTATCCTTGCAGTACTTCTGTTAGTAGGGTTTAGCTAGCTAGTGAGATCACTAGTTTTTGTATTTGGTCAATAGCTATAGAGATTTTCCACTTATGGCAATGTACTATGAGATAGATAATTCCAATGGTGATAATTCCGTTTATAGTTTACTATTTTGTTTCTTCATGTTGGTTCCATGCATGCATTGATCTTCAATAGGGAATAGACTCATTGGGATTGTTTCCATTGGAGATGTTCAATTTTTCTTTCTTTTGGAATTTCTCTACTAACTGGTTACGTACATTGGTTTTGTATTAAATATTCGATGTTACCTAGTAATTAACTGGCAACCTGGATTCCCTTTTGTTAAGAAATTAAGTACATTGTTATTAACGAAATTTTTTACGCTTTTCTTATCATAATTTCATTTCATTGCTATTGAGATGGAATAAGTGTTGCCTCAATTTTTAGGGCATTAGAGAAAATAATTATGTGTTTCATGTAACTCGATGTGTGTTTATGTTTATGATAAAAGTTCATATTTTTTGTGTATAGTATATTAATGTGTCAATACAAGAATTGAACTTCTATGTCGTAACAGATTAACTCCATGTTGTGAAAGATTATATAAGTCGCTCTGATTTGCTCTGATTTTGAGTTAGTCTCCGAACACATGAAACTACTGTACAATTTAAAATAACTATAATCTATCAGTGATGTACCAAAATGTTGACATCAAGAATATACAAAGTTGTGATTCGAGATATGTTCTCATCTTTGTAATAGTAAAAGATATACCATACGTACTTCACGGCCGGTAAGAGTCTGCCAACATTTGTTGGTGATTATTACAAACTTGATTCTTGGCTATGTATGGGTTGGATTTTCTACTTTACTAGTTGTTTTATACGAAAACCCAATGATGACAAACTACCAAAGTTTAATTGTTTAACATTCATGTCACTAGGATGCTAAACATGCATTCTCGCAGTCTATCGAGTCATTTGGAGCCACAATATCTCATTAGCAAGGTGTATGCAAGTAGTCAAGTCGTTAATTATCAGCAACTAAGTTTTATCTTACTAATCCTTTTTGATATACTGAAGGAAGAGATAACTGAATTTAACTACTAATTATAAAATAAGTAGTAAGGGTTTGTTTGGATTTTTTTTTTTAATAGGAATTGATTTATTGGTAATCAAGCCATGAAAACAGGCTACAATCTAACAGAACTTACATATGAAAATCCGGAAAGCGAGATAATCTATCTCAGCCAAACTAAACTTATTAAAATCTAAAAGGACGCTCATTGAACAGCAAGCCTAAACTAGCGAGAACAATCTCGTTTCCTAAGGAATAATCATTCATCTAGTCTAATCTACCGGCACGCAATTAATTGTGGTACAAATATCAACTCAAAACATCTTGGAAAGGCTTATAGAAATCACTCCTAATCCAAACTAAACTCTTTAAAGTTTAAAGGGACGCTCATTGAATAGCAAGCCTAAACTAAGCAAGATAAATCTCGGTTCCTAATGAATAATCATTCATCTAGCCTAATCTGCCGACATGTAATTGTGGTACAAATATCAACTAGAAATATCTTAGAAAGGCTTATAGAAATCACTCATACTTAAAAAAGCTTGAATCGCCGGTGAGTTGTGACCTATTGGTAAGTTATAATTCCAACATTGTAAATGTCATGAGTTCGATTCTTATTGACATATGTAAGGGTGGGGTGGGTTAATGTTTTATTTTTATTTTTATTTTTTTAAGGCTTGAATCTAGAATGTGTCTAATAGCATAGAAACCCTAAGCAAGTACTTTTTCCTTCCCCTTAGGGTTAGAGCGAGTACTTGCCTCAGGTTCTTCAATAGCCAACAACCTCGGCATCAGGTTGGCCTTCTGGCTCTGATTCTTGCCCAATTCTCCATCCTTTTTGGCATTCATAAATTTTCCCGCCATTCCATAGGGTAGCTTGTTCAGACTGCCCACTGAGCGACCCCTCTTCCTCTTAAATTTTTCAACATTTCCAGAAAGACCCTCCAGCAATCCCATAGTCACTGCATCAAGATTTTTCTTTCCAACAATTAAACTCAATCATAGTTTTTTTGGAGAAATTGTTACCTCCTCACCTTCTCTGAGGAGTCTCTGCCCTGTGATTGGTGCCGTATTTTATCGTGGCTTCTCTTATTCTCGAATTTGCACATGCCTTCGGTGTCGACGCATGGCCACCAACAATTGAGGGAGGAAGGCTTCTGGAATACTGCACGGGATTTGAGCCTTAAACACTAGGGTTTGGTTATCTGCCAAACCCTGATTGACATTGGAGCTTATTCCTTCAGTCCCACCTAACACAACGAGCGTAGTAGCCTATTCCACCACTCCAACCGGGTTCTCGCCGTCCTCTATTAATTTTGGCTTCGAGCCGTCCTCTATTAATTTTGGCTTCAAGCATAGGAGGCCTACATAAATAACGAATCCACAGCGACTGTAGCGGCCAAATAACTTTTCATACCTGAACTAGACCAAGAATTGGACGTCATCTTCCACCTAGAAACGACGTTTAAAAAGCAATGTCTTCACATAATCAATATCTACCCTTATGTGCAGAACCCTAGTGCGAAATGTCGGCTGGTCATACTCTTTGAACTCCCCCAGCGTGCTACCAATTAGTCGCATGATGCGCTAGGATTGAAACGCTAGAGGCACACCGTGCAGCGTCAGAGAGATCGTTGCTGCCTAACTGACACCATTCATAGTCTGGCAATGCAATCGAGGCTTTGTTGAGACCCCATGGACCTCATTTCCAAACTGTAGCTTTATCAGTCGGATCTGTGAAGGAGAAAAGAACTCGATCGTCTTCACCAACCTCTTCAACTCGAAGAGTACCATTAACTCTCCATGCATATCTAAACATTCCCAGAAATGAACGACGAGAATACTCCCTCGCCGTGAGAGGTTTGCTGACCAAGAAGACTTCAGGCTGTAGCAAACCCTTGGACAGACACAGGTCCACATCAGTTTCTTCCCATCCGCTATGGTAAGGGAGGAGGTGAGGCGTGCGGCCATGGACTCAATTGAAGCTATTGTTGTGGGGAGGAAGGATATGCAGACGAAAACCCTAACCCTAGAAACAGAGAGAAAGAGCGGTTGTGACTTGACTTTCAAAATATAACAATTCTTAGGTTCACCCCTTGGGTGAATGAGCATATTCACCCTCTCTTGCGATTAAGGCATAATAACTTTATAATTTTCTAATCCGACCGTTCATGTTATATAACGTAACACAAAGATTAGCTCTATAAAAAACCAATCAAATTGAAGACCTTTTAGTTATTTATTTCTATGAAATACATGAACGGTTCATCATAATAGTAGTAAGTGTTGTTAGAACCATCTATTTGTTTGATTCAATTAGATAATTAAACGATTTCTGATTCGATTGATTTTTTACAGAGATGATCTTTAAAGCCTTATTTAAGATATGGACCGTTGGATTATAAATTTATTAAGTAAAAGTATGTTAATCGACAGTGGGAGTGAATATGCTCGTTCACCCTAGGGTGAACCTAAGAATTGTTCTTCAAAATAAGGGTTTGGTTGAAATTGTTTCTAAAAAATAAAAAAAACACTTTTGGGTTAATAAATAAATTAGTTGTAAATATTAAGAAATTGTAGAAAGTAAAAATAATGAGTTTTGGGTGAATTTTGAAAGCACTTGAAAGTGATTTTGAGAAATACTTTATACGCGCTTAATTCAGCGTACAAAAGATTTTTTTTTCAAATTTCAAAAGCGCTTTTAGATGTTTGAAAAGCAATCTCAAACAGACCTTGAATAATAAAAAGAATGCTAGAAATGTGTTGTAGCTCAAGCATAGGAATATTGTAAGAGAAGTATGTTCACAATCTAATAATTTATAGTTCTTCTGCCTTTACGATTGTGTTCTATGTTTCTCTCTTCTCATTTTCTCGTGCATCCTTCCATCTTTATATGGTTGGGAAAAAAAAAATTGTGTTTCAATCTAGGCTCTTGGAAGAGGGTGTGATTCGAATAATATATGGGGAGTAGATTCAAACAGTCTACCTCATTCATTATGTAGAGAGAAATATCATTATACCAACCTGGTCTGAGTGAGATCAGTATATATTAAATCAATATCTAATATTCTAATGCACATATTATTTTTTGGCGAGCTAAGTATCACACACGACTGAAATTCCTCGAATGCACAATTAGTCTTATTTATTAATCAAGTTAATAAGCAATTGGTCGTAAGTTGTGGTTCGTTTTGTTAGTTGTCTTTGACTTGCGGCTGTTTAGGGGTCGTCAACGGGCCGGCCCGGCCCATTCATGGCGGGCCCGGGCCGGGCCGGGTCCGGGCCTAATTACCTTTTCTGAAAATTGCGGGCCGGGCCGGGCCGGGCTTTATTATAAATGGCAAGATCCAAGCCCGGCCCTAAAAGGCGGGCCTTGCGGGCTTTTTCGGGCCGGGCCGGGTAGCCCGCCTATTTACGGGCCGGGCCGGGCTTTATTAACAAAAGATGTTTTAAAAGATATGATTTTTTTTTTAAGGGGTTTGGAACCCAACCTAATTGGGAGGCTCATCCCCACGCCCGATTTAATGTATTGAAATAAAAACACAGAGAATACAAAGTATAGGAACATTCCCAATTACAACTTAGAACAAAAACAAATTATTAATACAACTTGAAAATTAAGGCGGCAGATTTGATGATAACTCATGGCCGTCATGGGATTCAACTGATCTTGGTACCTGCACATTTAAATAGAGATTTAAAGAACTAGCAACCATGTTTTGGCAAACTGAAGCATAAAAAAATAGGAGCAATGAACCAAAAACAATGTACCTGTCCACCAGACTCATTTCCAGAATCATTATCAGATCCATTTCCAGCTTCATCTTCACTATTTTCCATCCAATCTGGTCGTGCTTCCCTAATGAGTCTCCTTTCTTCAGCTAGCTGCATTTCACGCTGAGCCTCTTGCATCCTTGATTTTGCTAAACTCCAATCTTTCAAGCAAATCAACGCCTCTATTGTATTTGGACTCAAGCAAGCCCTTTTCTCAGATACAATTCTACCTCCTGCACTAAAACATGACTCTGAAGCTACAGTAGAAGCTGGAATTGTTAGCAAATCTCTAGCCATGCGAGAAACTATAGGGTATAATGGTTCATTTGATTTCCACCAAGCCAAGACACTAAATTGATTATCATCATCAACTTCAATAGTTGGTAAATCATAGTACATTTGTAAATCATTAGAAGTCGCAGAGGAAGTATAGGAAGATGATACCTTTGCCCTTTTCAAACTTTCCATCGAGGAATTACCAACAATAGGCAATGCTATAGAACCCGGAGCACTCGAGGTTGAAGAAGTTAAATTTTCAGATTGCCTAGGTGCTACATCCGACACAATATTCTTCTTATATGTTTCATAAAGAGCTTGCAATTCGGCTTTTAACTCTAACAATTTTCTATCAACATCAAGCTGATCAATACCCATGCATTTTAACCATTCTCCAATAGCAAATAACTTAAATCTAGGATCCATAATTGTAGCAAAGCAAAAAGCTTTGGGAAATGTACCCCAATACTTATCAAATTTGAACTTCATTGCAGCCAATGCATCCCTAAATACATTAAAATCAGAATATGCCTCAAATGCAAAATGGATATCCATCAAGCAACTAATAACACGACATGATGTAGGGTAATATATACCAGAAAATATCTTGGTTGAGGATGCAAAAATAGATAAAAAGCCATTAACTAGTTGTGCAATTGACCAATCTTGTTCCAATGGAACATCTAAATTGCAAGACCGTGATTCATTCACTTTTAGAGCATACATATTCAAAGGCCCTTTATAATTTATAGCTACTTCTAAAAGTTCATAAGTGGAATTCCACCTATGAGGCACATCATTGTCAATATTTTTTTTTGGCTTTTGCAAATCATTACAACAACGCACCCACAATTCATGTCTCTTATTAGAAGAATTCATGCTTCTAACAACATTGACTATTTTATCAATAGATGGACCTAAAATATGTAAACCATCTTGCACAATTAAATTCAAAATATGAGCACAACATCGTACATGAAACAACCTTTTAGGCACTGCCTCAAGCAAAAGATAAGTGGGAAGAACACATGCAACCACATCATTATTCGTAGCATTGTCTAAAGAGATGGAAAATATTTTATTATGAATGCGCCAAGACAACAATTCTTCAAATATATGATTTGCAAGTGACTCTCCCGTGTGAGGGTACTCAATCATCTTAAAGCATATTATTCTTTTATTTAAAGACCAATTTTTATCAATAAAATGTGCGGTAAGTGACATGTAACCCATTTTTTGACGCGATGACCAAACATCCGAAGTCAAACAAATTTTGCCTTCAAACTTTTCAAAAAGACTCAAAAGCTCATTTTTTCCCTTAACAAATTTCTTCATCACATCTCTTTTACATGTTGAGGCTGAAATTCCTACATATTGAGGACAAAATCCTCGACGAATCATTCCTTTAAAATCATTTTTTTCAACAAAAGTAAAAGGCAATTCAGCTCTAATAACATAATCAACAAGTTCTCTACGTGCAACATTCTTATTGTAAGCAAAAGTAGTGATATTTCCAGAAATATCGGGACCTAATCTTTTCTGCCCTTTCTCATGAATTTGTAAATGTCTTCTTAAATGACTAGTACCAGCAGTAGCACCACCTCTAAGCAAACTGTTACAAACCACACATTTAACTTTTTGTACCATATTTCCATGCTCATTAACTTGAACCCTTTCAAAAAATTCCCAAACATTACTAGTGAACTTAGATTTCTTAGAAGATGCTGAAATAGATGAAGCTCCAGCTTCAGTCACATTATCAACATTAGTATCATCCATTTCTAGCTGGAAATAAACAAGGTTCAGATATTACTTGAGAGTTTTGAATGAACAAGCTCAAACTGCTATAAAGTACAACGTATTCGCAGATATGCTACTGTCCATTCCTTGGTTTGCTCTTCCTCGTCCTACAATATTAGAGATCACAATCAAAACAAGAAAAGAATTAGCATACATCAAAATCCATCGTTTCAACTTGATTCAGTCCCTGCTAGAATTGTAGATATATGTATTCTGAACTCTGAAGCATGAACAAACAAAGAAATAAAACTCAAACTCTGAAGCATGAACAAACAAAGAAATAAAAACAGAAACTGAAAATTAACTAATCAAAAAGAGAAGACATGATGTATCCTTGCAGAGTTGCAGAAAAGGGGAAGCCCCCGAATAGCTTGCACTCTAACCTGCACATTACAATGATCAAAAACTCAAACATACAAATGGGTTCTTAGTCTGAGATTCGAACCGATCTATTTCAAGACAAACAGAAAAATGAAGAAACGGGTTCTTAGTTTGAGATTCGAACCTTGATCTGAGAGAAGAGGCCGCAGAATCGCAGATCCACCAAAGCAGCAGAACAGGGATGGAGGAGGGATGGAGTAGACTGGAGGGATGGAGGAGGGATGGACCGATGGAGGATGAAGCTACGAGCTAGACTCAGGGATGGAGCTGACTGCAGGGATGGAGCAGACCTCAGGGATGGAGCTGACTGCAGGGATGAAGGAGGGATCGACCGATGGAGGATGCAGCTACGAGATGAGAGAAATCGCAGAGGAGGGATCGACCGATGGATGAGGGATCGACTGAGAGAAATCGCAGCGGCTGAGAGAATGAGAGAGAAGAGGCTGAAGTTGTTTTCGAAATAGGTGAATGTGAATTGTGAGACTGTGAGTCGAGTAGTGAGAGTGTGAGAGAGACAGAGAGCGACTGACCTAGTGGGTAAGTGGGGACGTGTGGGTTGGTGTGATACAGCTTTTCTCCACTTTCCAAATCCAACGGTAGGATACTCTCACTGACTCTAGCCTAGGATCCCTTTTTTTTTTGAAATAACGGTAGGATTAGTTTCTTGAAATTTGGATTATATATATATATATATAATTTTATATAATATATATTTATTTGCGGGCTTTAACGGGCCGGGCCTAGCGGGCTTTGGCGGGCCGGGCCTAGCGGGCTTTTGACGGGCGGGGCCTATGGGCCGGGCCGGGTTTCTAACCCCTAAACCAAGCCCGGCCCACGGCCCACCGGGCCGGGCCTATAGCGGGCTTTTTGGCGGGCCGGGCCGGGCTTTTGGCCCGCCGGGCCGGCGGGCCTCCATCGGCCCACAAGGCCCACGGGCTAAATGATGACCCCTACGGCTGTTGATGAACTTGTAGAAAATTAACAAAACCACTTCTAGCTTGCTGGCTGCTAGAGACAGTTATATATCTATTTATATGGCGGTATAAAATAATCTTCACGTTTACAATTGTATTGATGTTACCCATGAGCACATAACAATTACCCATGAGCAATAAAGCATGCTCCATACCGACATCCTAAGCCTAAAAAGACCACGTACATTCACATACAATCGATCAAAGCTAATTATTACTTGCAGTGAAACATTGTTTCCAACTTTGACGAAGTGGTGTTAGCTCAGTGGTTAGAGCACCCACTACCTAAAATCGAGGTCATGGATTCGAATTATCATGGGGGTAGGAGTGAAATCCTTTGATTCTCTTTAATTGATATTCGCCTTCGACTCTTTCGATATTTTACTAACTTCGATATACGTACCTCGGTCCCTAGCTAGGTTTTAGGCTTTCCAACAATATCACACCAACAAATTAACAGATCATTTTTTGGTTTTTTTTGACAAAGAAACGCTCTGAACCCTAGAGAGCCAAAAGTTAAGGACAGGAAGTACCCTCCGACGGCACGCCCTTGTGGCGGCGTCGTCGGACGGGTTAGGAGGGACCTCGTGTCCAGTGTTGATTGTTCATGGAATAAGCCCAGTCGGAGAGGCGGCTGCGTGGTGGTTTCGCCAGTGAGAACGAGAGGAGGTTTCGCCAAGGTAGATCAGAGCAGGTTCGGTGGATGGTGGGGGGGGGGGGGGGATCGATCTCACAGCGCGTGGTCGGCGGACAGTCGGAGGTGCCAGTGGTGGGTGGTGCGGTGTTGGAAGCCGGGAGATCCAGGTCGGATCTGCGTGACCCGAGTTGGTTTGGGTCTTCCGGAGTCGCGTTGTTGAGTGTGGGTGGCGGGGATGCATACTGGCGGGTTGGGGAGGTCAGCGAGGTAAGGGGACGGCCTAAGGCTGCTTGGTGCGGTGGGTTGGCCGCCGGTGGGTGGACGGCGTTGTTTCTTCTTGCAGATCGGTGGTGTGGTGCCAGCAGCAGCCTATTCTTTTGGGTTGGGCTAAATGGGTTTTGGGCCTGGGCTTGGGCTTTGGGCCAAAACTCCTGTTATTTTATGCTTTATTGTTTTTTATTGTTATTAGTTAATTGTGGCTTTATGCCGGTAATAAGTCCCTATCACTCTGGTGTAGGGTTAGTCGGGCTTTGTGCCTGTGTGTGCACTCACAGTGTGTGCACTGTGTGTGCACTCACAGTGCCTTGTCTGCTCTAGGTAGGCGGCGAGTTCTTTGCTTTGTCAAATGGTCGCTACCTCCTAGTGGCAGGGTGAAACTTGGTGTCACTGGAAGTATTTTCCAGTGGCAACATGATGGGAAAGCTGTGAGAATGGATATTATGCTATGCTGTATTCGAGTTGCAGATCGAGTTATCTTTCCGTTGTGTCACCGCTGGGAAGCAAATAGAACCGTCTGGAGCGTGTTCTTTGCTAGTTGGTGCGTATTTGAATACAATTGTTTAGTAGAGACTCATGATTTTATTTCAGGATGTACTCTAGGTGCTTATTGTAATCAGGGGTTTAGGCTCAATGTCCCCTCCCTTGTATTCGACGGTTTCATTAATCAAGGCTTGAGGGCAGCCGCATCAGCCCTTAATTTCAAAAAAAAATTAACAGATCATCAGTCAAGAACAAAATCGGACACATGGTTGAAGTTCACAACCTAGTCCCTATATCAAAATCCCGAGTAAGACAGCTCTCCGCAATGTCAGATACGAGAGGGACAATTACAATGAAGAACACCACAAACTTAACTATAATGTAAGCAATTCACATAACAAATTTTAATTTTAGTTCCAAATTAATTATGGGTATTTTATACGGTCATTAATTCCAAATTTATTTCAAATACATCGTACGTGGTCTTGTTATGGTTATCACAACAAATGCAATCCAAGTTCATGGACGAATTATTGTACTTCCACTTGCAAGACAGGAAGAACAAGTGAAAGCAACTCATCACTGGTTTTCTTTAATTTGATACATATATGCATTAAGAATATCTCTCACCAAATCAATACAATTTGGCTCTTGCCTTCTCAACATATTGAAGGGCTAACTTCTTCCATATATGAACTTATAGATTGTCACTTTGATGGAGCAACGTGTATTTAACTATGCAATCACGAATATGAACTTTTTGTTTTAATTTCTCCTGCCATTACGCGAAAACTGAGGATTTGAAGCTGGGGTTAGTAAAATATCCAACATGTAGCTAGGTAACAAATTCCCGTTTACTAATCACTGTTTTCCTAAAGGTAAACGAGGCATCATTTTGTTGAATCATACCTAAATTGTTACATGCCTAACAAAGTTTGCAAAATCTGTAATTTTCTTTTTGCATTTGAAATCAATTTGACTAAACTACAAACCCTAGATTAGGAAGAACGAATTATCACTGATCGCCTTTCATTGCCGCAACTAACACAGTGAAGAGCAGCATATGAAAATAACAACATGAGCATTGGAGTTGAACAAAAACCAAATCAAAAATCTAAAGAAAAACGAACTAACCACAATCTCAGATGAGCATGTAGTCATGTACTGTGGTCTTTTAAGTATCATGCTACATGTTTATTCTTTACGGTATAATGATAACCCGGGTAATCTTAAGCTGCTTAGGTTTCCCTCTTCTAGTTCTAGCTAGTCAGAGTGTCAGACCATACTTTATAGCATTCCAAAGAAAATAAAGGGAATTTAACTTAGACACAGAACCTTAAATTTCTCAATTCTAATTGTAAAGATTAAACTTGCCACATGAGATGACCGTATTTTTTTAGAAGTACATACAACCTAGTTATTTAATAGGAAAAAATATAGTTTTAGTCACTCAACTTTCGTTTGATTGATACTTTGGTCACTCATATTTATAAAATCTCACTTTAGTCACTCAAATTTAACTCCGACTATCACTTTAGTCCACCGGTGAATTTTTCTAATAAAAAAAGTCACATGACGCCTCTTATGCCATTTTTCAAGGGTTATTTTAAGATGTTGAAGAGATGTGAGACCTTTAGTTTGAATATAGGTTAAAATTTTCTGAAATTATAGGACGAAAATAACCCTTAAAAAACCTAACATGCCGTGTCATGTGACTTTTTTTATCGAAAAAATTCACTGGCGGACTAAAGTGATAGTCGGAGTTAAAGTTGGGTGGTTAAAGTGAGATTTTATAAACATGAGTGATCAAAGTGTCAATCAAGCAAAAGTTGAGTGACTAAAACGATATTTTTTCCTATTTAATATATTAACCTACATATATATATATATATTTTTTCTTTTTCTTTTTTCATTCCTTGGGCTAGACTACATTTTTCATGTTTTTTTTTTTTTTGGAAATAAAGGGCTGGTGACATTTTTCATGTTTAACAAGAGAGTGATGGGCACAAAAATATTACTTGGACGAGTTTAAATTTCTCAATTCTAATTAAAAATTGAACCTAACACATGACAATATTGTCTTTTTTGGGAAGCACACACTAACTCTACCTATTTGATGCCCTGACCTTTTTTTTTTTTTTTTCCATTTCTTGGACCATACTACATTTCTAGCATGTTTACTCACTTGGAATAGAGAAATTCATAAATTGGATACAACCTAAATGAGAGAGAAAATGAATTGGTATCGGGATAAATCATTTTGATTATGTTATTTACTAACCATAAGCAATACTGTTTACACTTTACAATTTATCCTGAATCATAATCAAAACTAGTATGATTACTGAAACGCTCTTACTTGATAAGTGGCCGAAACCTTATTTTACAACACATCAAAGCTTGGAAAAGTTATGTCAAAATTACTCTTTAATATATGATGATCATAGTTGATAGATCTAGTCACATGTATGAAAGTTTTGTTCTTATACCGTGTACATGTAGTTGGCATGTTAAAATAAGAAAACAAATAATAACAACAAGAATAATAACAATACCTCCAAGCCTTTCTGAGTGATCTCGAGCGGCGAAACCTACCTAGGGGTTCGAGTAGTGGTAGCGGCGACCTATAGGTCCCTAGACCAGGCAGCAAGGACGGTGACGACGACGATGAGGGGACGGAGTGCAGACTTCTTGTTCGGCAGCGTTGTTGTTCGGCGGTAAATAGGTTGAGGCAGTAAGGCTCCAATCGCGGCAGCTCTCGGGTATGGTGGTTGAGGGTGTGTTGAGGTGGATCGTGCGTGGAATTGGGGGCAACAATCTGATCGTGTGTGTTTGTGAAGTCGGGCTCTCAGAGTTTTCTTTTTAGACCAAGGCAATGGCGGAGGATCATGGTCGACCTCCGGATCGGTGATGGGTTGCTGTCTCTGATGGCTTGCAGCAGGTTGATCTGGAGGGAGAAGGAAGATTGTTGGGCTTGGCGTCAACCGGAAAGGCGTCTTCGTGGGGGTCTGTGTCGGTGACGGTGACGGTGACGGAGTTGGCTCAGGTGGCGTCGGAGGGGCATCAGACTAGGTTGAACCGGTTGCCCGATTTTCTCGGCGGAGATCCTAGCAAACACACACGATCAGAGAAAAGAAAAAAAAATGTAATAATGATGATGATCATGATGATGATAAGAGAAAAAAAAATCTATGTAAATTGATTGAGGTAATGAAAATCTAAGTTAATGAAAATATGCAAGGATATTTTTAGTAGAACAATTTTATTCAAGTAGATTCATTCATAATACCTATTCCCCCTTATTATCAAACTCTTGGATATTCAGAAATGGATTCTTGATGTTGACGTGAGACCTATGCTTATACGCATATCTGTATATGTTAGTAAACGCAAGAGTTCTCAGCTATTTGAAATTTATTCCTCTATCCCCATACTCATTTCAAAAAATTTCAAGAAAGTAAACGTGTCATTTCATGTTGATCAAGAGAAAGATGAAGAGTTAAAATTTAACTTGGACACAAAAATTAAAATTTCTCAATTCTAATTAAAAAAATTAAATCTGTCACATGACCTAACCGTCTTTTTTCTTAAAGCACATAATAACCAGCTATTTGATGTCTTTACTTCATTTTTTCTTTCCCTTTTTCATTCCTTGGACCGGACTACATTTCCTATTTAACAAATCAGTAATGGAGACAATTATTGTTCACTAGTTGAAATTTGATGCTTATTGCCTCACATTTTTCTTTTGTTCTCTCTCTCTCTCTCTCTCTCTCTAGCTAGTTGTATTTTGAAACGTCTAGTTGTAATTTTCATAGTCTTCAATTCAGTTCCATGTTCACATGTTATGGATGACATAGCATGATAACATCTGTGACATTTTTGGAAGGTTTCCAATATTTATCTTGTAAAAAAAAAAAAAAAAGAGCCGGTGAACGTAAATTCAGCAAACTTGGGTTTTCGAACCGCACATTTTCAGGAGTAATAGAATTCCCATTTTACCCCTAAACCTCCACGACTCGCACCACTGCTTCGCTTTAAATAGTTACTTTTTATAACTGGGTCCCACTCTGAGTGGCCTGACCTGGTGGCAGTAGAAACGGCGATTTTGACAGCTGTGTGCAAATCGTCTGTCCCCAAATTACTGTGTCTCTTCGTGTCTCCCGTTTAAGTTCTAACACCTGGCATTTAAATGAATGTAACTTGACACCGTTAACTCTAGTAGACGAAGAATTTAAAATAATTCAATTTTTTTTTTTATAAATAAAATAATTTTATTCAAGGGACCTTGTATCTAATAATACTATAATAGTTTCATTATTGCACTCTTCCTCATCTCAGTAGTTTCAGGCTTTTCAGCATGATCATGCACTTGGCAGGCGCTCTGAATTTTTCCATTATCATTATGTATCAGAGTTTTCTTCTTCTATGGGCAGCTTGAAATTATATAGATTTTTTTTTTTCTGAGTTTTCTCCAACATGCCCATTGTTCCTTTATTGCTTTCAATCCCAAAATATACCAACCCAGAAATGTCCAGATCCAAATCTAAAACTCTTACTTGAAGAATCTGATCTAGTTGAGAAACAAAGAAATTTTTATTTGGGTTTACTCCATATCTATAGAATTCATCGACTTTGAATCTAAAAGCATAAACCAAATCCAAATAGATAAGATCTGGTCATGAGTAGAAGTTGATTAACGTTTCAAATTGGTTTTTAGTTTCTATTCTATTGGCTTATCTCTACCAAAACTCGTAAATCAATATCTACACAACAAAAGAAGAAGCTATTGAATATGGAGAAATAGAAGTGACTGGATAGATGAGTCGAGGCGAGAGAGACAGAGTCGATTTTCAGTTTTCATAATTTTTATTTTATTTTCATTTTTTTAATAAGAGTTCGGTTAAGCCCAGTACCATTTGGTCTAGTGGCATAGTCTCCCCTTTATAAGTGGGGGAGGTTGTGAGTTCGACTCACGAAAAACTAGTTGTAGCATTTGAGTTATTTACCTGATAAAAAAATAAAAAAATAAATAAGAGTTCGGTTAACAGAGTTGAAGTTTTGTTTAGAAGTCTGACAAGTGTCAAAATTTCAATGGGAGGACAGGGAATGGAACAGGCAATTTCGGGGCAGAGGATTCCATGCCTTGACAGCTCCGGTGGGTCGTGGAGCGCGTGACTCCGTGGCACGAGCTTCGCGCGCCTTTGTGAGAAAAAGGGGGCAACCTTTTCAGAGGCGGTGGAACTGCCAGTGGTGGCGGGGGTTCGTTTGTCCTTTCCCCCAATTATGATTCGGAGCTTTCTTTTCTGAGGAGCTCCAAAGCACGTGACACTCGTTCACCTCCTATAGGGATACTTTCGGTAAAAAAGTAACAAAAAAAGAAAGAGCAGATTTTGCCATGAAAATGACTAAGTGTGTAGGTATTCATTTGTTTGCTTTTTCTTGGATCAGACATTCATTTGGTTGCTTGGTGAAAAAGAAAAGAAAATTAAGTAAATATCAAAAATATTGACCGATGTGTTTTTAAAACTACAAATGGAAAACAAAATCTGAATAAGAGAATATATGTTATTACAAAACTAATCAAGATGTAAATACTTCAATAGATTCTACAATCGGCAAGATCACGAGTTATCTTTGTGTTTCTACTTGAAATTAGTTTCAATCACTATATTTTATGCTAACTGAAAGCAACATGTAGTTTTCATCAACTATTTTTGAGAAATGCTCATCGATTATGAGTTCGGAAGTTCATATTCGGAAAGTTTTGCTCAATACACAAGTGGGGAAGGACGAGAGGACCGACAAGGGGGTAGACAAAGGAGGTCTCATCTATCAAGTCATATGGCGAGAACCACCAATTCTTCTTGAAGTATACGTTCTGAGTCTTTATGAAGGTTACGATTTGAAAAAATAAAAAATATTGAGATGATTGTCAGTATGTATGACCAGGGCACTCGTGGGCGAAATCTGTTCATCTCACCGCCCGCCTAACACTGAAATTGATAGATAGATCCGTCATGTGCACGCATTCGGAGAAAGTGACAATTTAATAATCAGTAGATACATTATGTGTTTGCGTATGCAGGTAACGACCTGTCTATTAATTCAGCACAATAAACTGAATTAACTAATCCATAATCACATTCTACATATTTAACCTAATTTTCTATTGCTTGTTGATATTTAAATTAGTTAAATTATTTGGTGTGGTGTTTCCCATTTCAACAACCAAATAAGTTTCCTTGTTAAACACGTCTACTATGGTTATTTGTGAGTTTCTTGGGCTCCTCTAAACTCTATAAATACCCGAACTCTGAAGGCAAAGATTCTTCCCTTCCCCATTCTCTTATTTCTCTCTTTCTGTTACATCCCTTCTCTTCCCCCTCGCCATTTTTAGGGTTTTCCAGCTACTTTCTCTCCAAGGTTTTCATTCTCCTTCTCTCTTCCTCTCTTTCCCATCTTTCCTTTCTGATTCTCATTGGGTTCTGAAATGTCGTTCTCTCTTTAATTTGTTTCCCAGGTTTCGGATTTTTTCCTGATTCAAGATCTAGCCCCTGTTTGTTGATAGAAAAAAAAAAAAAGAAAAAAAAAGGTGAAGCCTTCGTCTCCTAGCTCCCAATCAGGTTATACACGATTTTCTCAAATCTCTTTCATTCCTTTGTGTCTGTAATTTCGTTATCATATATATGCAAATGCTGTTAGGATTTCCACAGAGGAAAGTCGTCACATATTAGATTTCGTGGCGAATTTCCTTCGGTTCATGATCAGAATCAAAACTTTTTGATTTCTATGATCAATTATTTTTCATATTTTTGTGTTTGTTTTTTTGAATAATTAAGAGGTCTAATCGCCGAAATATAACATATATGCTTATAAGGGTATTAAAGAAAATGATTTGACAGCCCATATGGTTGTTTTGCCTTATTTTAGTCAATTTAGTATGAATTTATAGTTTGTCGCTTGCTGTAACTAAGGAAGAAAAGATGTTAAATTTTCACAACGTGTAGCCTTGATCACTTTCCTTGATGTAACCCCATTAAAGAAAAGCAGGAAAGTCTTTATGGACTTTGAATGAGAAGCTCCATTTCTATTTGCATTTCTGGGTTCTAGTTGTTGTATATGTTATTTTTTTTGTTGCTGTATATGTTATTGAATAATTATTTTCATGTTTTGTCATGCTAGCCATTTAAGCCCATTTTAAGCAATCTCTTTCTTTCTTGTGATGACTCAGAAACTTTGCACATTCTGAATCTTTATTTAATTTTATTTGTTTTTGGTGGGGATGAAGTTTCTATGTTCGTTTTGGTAGTTGTGGTGTCTTGTCAGCACGAGAAATTATGTAGGCTTTAATTTTTATTATTGTTTTTCAGACTAGAGCTATTGTGAAGCCGTGAAGGTGATGAGTTCTTAGATCTACTTCAAAGTTGGAAAGCAATTAGTTATATCATTTTTGAAAAGAAAAAGATATTATAATATATTTGCAAGCCGATTCCAAAGTGGATGTCCGTATTACAAAATCTTGTAGCGATCTTCATCCTCTATCATGTAATTCAATTTTTGGATCTGTTCACTTCTTAACTTGATCCCATTGACCCAACAGTTTTTTGTTGTGACTGTATTGTTTTCTATATCATTAAATTACTCTAGATAATGGTGGGAAAGGATGAGATGTGTATGATGTTTGGGTTTTGTTTTCTAATTTCTGAAAAGATTAACCACTTTTTCATAATGATTTACCACTTTGATTATTGTGATTATGATCTTGGAATATAATTGAACTCCTAACACTTCATTTTAATCTCATATGGTCCCACCGTATGTTTTGGATCATATCTGTGTATATATAGATGAATTTTTAGCTATATGTATATTGATAATGCTTCATCAAGTGCTTCTGCTACTAGATAAATTGTATATGGTTTGTATAAAAAAATACCTCAAAAAATATGAAATGACACCATATGTGTGTGTTCTGTAGATAAGAAGTTAAAAACATTTATGGTTGGAGTATTTTAATTTATAGGTCAAAAACAGTTCACTCCAATTCTTTATATAGTTTAATGGTTTATATCCTTCTGGCAGTATTACACTTCGACGTTCAAAAACTTGGTGTGTGTTGTGAAATCTGATTGCATATGATTTGAGTGCATTTCCGGGTAATCTTTTGTTTCTTTCAAGAGAAGCGATTTGTTATTCAGTTATTGTATCTATTTTTGTAGCAGAGATCTGTTGTCAATCTTAAGGAAACAATAGAAGATAACACTTTGACTCCTCTGAATTTGTTCTTTTTCGATATCTAGTTTTGGGTGTCCAGCAATCTGGTTAGCTTTAGAAAGTTGCTAGTTTTCCATTTAACATCAAGTAAATAGGAAGTTCTACCACTTCTGTGCAATTTCAGTGACCACTTTAGTTGATTGTAAGTCAAGAAAACTTGTGTTTGTGGCAGTTTGGGTCAGAATTCATTGGTCGGGGTCTTTGAAAATAAGCTAACCCTACACCCCCGATCTAACATATCGTTCTTGCCTAACCTCATATAAACTCACACTTAGGTAACATATATCGAAAGGTGTGAATTATTAAACTAAGAGAGGAATCTATGTATTAATTTATGTGTGTCCCTATTTATCGTTCGATACTGTCCAATGAGTTTGACTTTGTTTCTTTTTATGTTTGGTGTTGTAAAGGGTCACATGTGTTTCCTGTGAATTTTTATGGATCTAATAATTCCTTCTAGTATTGTTCCTTGCAGCATAAATTTGAAATCTCAATGTTTATATTTCTCAGCAATGAGTTTCAGAAGTGTTTTGCTACCAGTCAATTTGAACTGTGTTAAGTTTACCCCTAGTGATTGCAAGTAATGCAGTTGAAGCACAAAACTTTACTAGCATCCAGAGATATTTAGCCAATTTTTATTGTTCTGCAGGAAGAGCTTTGGTACAATCTGTTGATAATTGAGAGCACAAGTCTTTTCTTCAAAGATCTTTCTCCCAGGAATGTTTGATAATTTGCTACAAACACAACGTTGTTCTGGGGATGAGAAGGTGTGCTTCAAATGCTTATTCTGTTTTTGCACATTGATGTTCTGAAACTATTTATTGTGTCTCTGCATTTGATACAATAATGTCATCTACAGTTTTGAGGAAGCCTGTGCTTAATGGACTGCTCACCCACCAGCTCTGACAAGAAAACGTTAAAGAGGTGGTTCTTCATAGACAAGAGGGTCGGGTAAAATTATCTGAGTTTTGGAGCATAGTCTCTGTTTCTGACAGAATTTCTTTCATACCAAACCCTGTACTGTGATTGTACTTTTTAAGTAATTTGAAAATCAATCTGGATCCAATGGAGTTGAAGACAAACCATGCTGCTCCAGTTCTCACTGATCCTGCACCTACTATAAGCAAGTCGAGACTAGGCATCCATTCTAGTTTGTTGCCATATTCACAGCAAGGAGCACCATTCTCTAGCAAGTATATCACAATTCCAAGGAAAAAACCAGGAAAGCTTGATGATGTTCGGTCCAATGGTTGGCTTGATGCCATGAAATCTTCTTCACCTCCCCGAAAGAAGCTCAATAAGGATTTCAGTGTTGAGGTTGCTTCAGATGATAATGACAATGCTTACCTCTCTTGGATGGTATTTTGCTGCTTCTCTTTGATTTATTTTTTTGTCACTTCCAAATGTATTTGCATTTTGAACTTATTTTCTTTCTGCTTTGCAGCTTAAGCATCCATCAGCACTCAATTTTTTTGAGCGCATTACAAGTTTTGCAAGGAACAAGAAGATAGCGGTGTTTCTAGATTATGATGGGACTCTTTCACCCATAGTTGATGACCCTGACCGTGCATTAATGTCTGATGCCGTAAGAATTAAATCTTGTTGTATAAGGAATTTTAATTTTATTTTTCTTTTTCTGGTTCTGAAATCACAGATAATGTTGGCAGATGCGCGACGCTGTACGAAATGTTGCAAAGTATTTTCCAACTGCAATCATTAGTGGAAGAAACCGCGATAAGGTAGCATTAGCATTAGTATTATATTTTTTTTATTGCTAAAGTTAATTTCATCTTGTCCAGTTGTTCTTTATATGGTTGTCATTGGTCTGATCAAGCAGGGTGCTTTTGTTTCAGGTTTATGAGTTGGTAGGATTAACAGAACTTTATTATGCTGGAAGTCATGGAATGGACATAATGGGTCCTAACACTAATACAGACAGTGTGAATTCTACTGACCAGCGGGTAATTTGCCAGTGTGAAGTCCTGTACACCCTTCAAGATTTTAATCTTTATGTCAAACTGAACAATTGGTGTTTATTTCTATCTTGATATGGTAGGGCAAGGAGGTAAAGCTTTTCCAGCCTGCTAAAGAGTTTTTACCTATGATCGACGAGGTGAATATTTTTTTTCATGTTTATCAAAAATGATTCACCTTGACAGTCTTGACATTCATACCAGGGAATTGATTGATATTTGCCAATTTTGTGCAGGTTTTTAGAACCCTCGTTGAAAATACTAAGGGAATCAAAGGCGCAAAAGTTGAAAATCACAAGTTTTGTGCTTCTGTACATTACCGTAATGTAGATGAGAAGGTGCCAAATTACTTCTTTCTTATAGCTCAAATAACTAATATTACAGCTTACATCTCATTGCTGGATTACTGTAATAAAAAACAATGCAAGAGTTTGGCTTACCTTTGGTTGGTTTTGGCTTCTCATCTGGCTACAGAATTGGTCAACAATTGCTCAACGTGTTCATGATGTCCTAAAAGACTACCCTCGTTTACGATTAACTCATGGGCGGAAGGTAATCACCAGTTTCCCTTTTGCATTTAATTCTATAGATAGGCAGGTTCAAATTATTCTTTCATCTGACAATGACTTTTGGACTTGCTTTTCCTTGCATGTATTTTCCAGGTTTTAGAGGTCCGCCCTGTAATTGAATGGAACAAGGGAAAAGCAGTTGAATTTCTGCTTGGATCTCTTGGTAATAAACCTCTCTCTGAAATGAAATGACAGATTTAGTTGTGCACAGGGCATCTAAATGGTTCAATAGTTCGAACTGAAACTGACATACAAACTCTTGTGTAGGGCTAAATAGTAGGGATAAAGTGCTTTCAATATATATTGGTGATGATAGGACTGATGAAGATGCATTCAAGGTAATACCATAACAACCATAACTAAATTTTATTGTCTTACCGCGCAACTTGCGTAACATTCATATAGGTAGTATGTGGTACTAATTAAGACAGCTTTCCTTCATTGTTTTAGGTCTTAAAGAAAAAGAACCGAGGATATGGAATTCTGGTATCTCCTATTCCAAAAGAAACCAGTGCCTTTTATTCTCTCAGGGAACCAGCAGAGGTTTACTCTCTCATCCATAAAATTGGTGCATTGTGTGTGAAGCTAACGGCCCGTGCACTGTATTCATCTGATCTAACCGAAGATTTGAACTTTATTTTGCAGGTGATGGAATTCCTCAAGGCCTTGGTGAGCTGGAAGGATCAGGAAGAAGCCAATTGAGCTTGAACATGGAGAACTTAGTGATCTGAATATAGTATAGGCTTTTGGTTTTGAATTTTGTACTCAAGAAGAAATCTCAGGCTGTTAAAAGCCGGCTGGTTTGTCTATAGTCTCAGTTCAGTGCTTCTCAATTATTTCATGTCTACTTCGCTTATAAGAAAAGTCTTTTTGTCCTACGATGTTTGGTCCGATGAAATTAGGGTCACTGACCCAAAGCACCAAAAGTCCAAAATAAGCAAAAATTCTCTCACTTACCCCAGCAACAGATTTTTGTTCCCACATACACAATTTAACTGAAAATGACTATTTTACCCTCAATCCTATTAAATAATTACAATCACTGCCACTATGTCTCCTCTCTCTCTCTCTCTCTCTCTCTCTCTCTCTCTCTCTCTCTCTCTCTCACTCTCTCTCTCTTCCTCTCCTGTCCTTGTTCACGCCGGCGTCGACGTCGATGCCGCACCGGATCTCCGCCTCCTCATCCAACGCAGACGTTTGTTCGGCGACCCCTCTCTCTCTTCCTTGTTCACGCCGGCGACGATGCCGCACGGGATCTCCTCCTCCTCATCCAACGCAGACGTTCGGCGAGCGGGTTAGTCATCTTCCTCATCCTGATCGTCGACGCGATCGTCGAAATCTGGCAGGAGAGCAACGCCAAGAAGCCGCCAGAGGTCTTGAAGGAGATTCAGTCGCAGCAGCGGCGGTGGTTAGGTACAGGAATAAGGTGTCAAATTAGGGGGCCAATGAGCTCGTTCCCGGCAATATTGTGGAGCTCGTTTCTGGGCCTTCGTTGTTGCTCGTGCTGGTGTCGTCGGAGGAGTGATATGGATCAGAATCGTTGCTCCTGTTGCTGCGTTTTTTTTTTTTAAGTATTGTTGTTCAGTTTTTTTTTTTGGCAAGGAATTGCATCTTTTTTTTTTCTTTGAATGTCTATTGGGGGGCAATAGACGTTTTTAAATTGATATAATCTCTTCATTTTTTTCTTTAATAAAAGTTTTATTTATCTAATTTTAGGAATATTAGTTCCTATTCTGGCTACCGAAAGTTCTATTGGAGGGCAATAGACATCTATTGGGGAGCAATAGAGGTTTATTGCCCCTCTATTAGGGGGCAATAGACGTCTATTGGGGGTCAATGGGGAGCAATAGACGTCTAATGGGGCAATAAACCTTTCCGGCGAGGTTTTTAGAAAAGTCCGGTAGGCGGTGGCTGGTGACCTGATTCCGGTGAAGTTGGCCGGAATCTGGCGACCGGTGACCGGGCTCCAGCGAAGTCTCCTATGGTTTCTCACCGGTGACCGGATTCCGGCGGCCGGTGACCGGGCTCCGGCGAAGTCTCTTATGGTTTCTCTCTCTCTCTCTCTCTCTAAGTAACAAAGGGGGGATGGTAAAATGGTATTAAAAAAAAAATAAAAAAATCTTAATGGGGTATTAGGGAAGACCTCCTTAGAGCGTTTTGGGTAAGAGAGAATTAAAAAAAACTTAATGGGGTAAGTGGGAATTCTAGGGGTAAATGGACAAAAATCCATGAAATTATATATATCCAGGAAGTCATTGTTTGGGCAATGTTGGCTGCTCAATGTCACCACAAAGTAATCTTTGTGAGACGTCACAATTTGCTGCAAAGCTTTCCCTCATGTTCTGCATAAGTAGCTTGAGCAAGGCATGCTCAAACAGCAATCCCGCTTCTCTCAATGCCAACTTTTAAGATGAATGCTAGTAACCTTTCCACTAACTCTCTATATTTGAGCAGCAAAGTTTTACATTTAGAACTGTTATATTTTTATTTTTTTGATAAGTAAAGAATTACAAGCAAACAAACAAACTACTAAACAGAGGAGCCTCTAGAGCATCCATAATTAAGGGCTAGTTTGAGATTGCTGTGACTTTAAAAAAAAAAACTGCTGCTGCTGTGTTGTGAGAATAATCAGCTGTGAATTAAAACAGTTTCGTGTTTGGTAAATAATATTTTTAAAAATACTATTAGTACATAAAACAACTGCAGAGTGTGTTTTGATCTATAACAGCTTCTAAAAGCAACCTCTAGGCTGCTTCTAAAATCTGCTGCCAGTGACCTATAACTTTCAATTAAAGCTGCTTTTTATTTATTTACCAAACACAATAAAATCTAAATTTTGAACAAAAGCTGATTTTTTTTTTAAAGTGAAGCAATCTCAAACGGGGCCTAAGCCTATCAAATAAAGCAACAACAGTTGTGGCGTTGGGGAGATCACAACTCCAAACTCGACTTGTACCAAGGTTATGACCCATTTTTGTCAAGAAATCAGCAGCAAAGTTGGCTTCTCTAAAAATGTGGTTAAACTTGATACGAGTTTTTGCACTCACCTTCCACTAAATTTTCTTGATACCCTTTCGTAAGACTTGACGGAAACCGTCGGAAATAGCAAGACTTAAGCGAGCAAGACATTGATAGTTCCCAAATTTTTTGAGCATGCCACTAAAAAAGTACCATTAAAATCTCTCTAATAACGGAGCCATCAAAGTTCAGCTTAACCATCGCCAAGTGTTTTATGGAAATAGGTTTTGATTTGGACTTTGAATAGTTGAATAGTTGAACAGTTGAACTTCACACACCGGAGGGCCGAGATCAGTACTTTGAAATTCTCATAGGCCCACTGTACTTGATAACAACAATCAATGAAACAAGCTGACTTGTTAAGATATTGTCTCTTGTGTAGCGGAGAGTACAATACAATAGAACCTGTCCCTATCTGATCTACCTTAATTCCAATTCCAAATGGTTCTCCTTGTTATCTTCATCTATATCCATTTATCCGACTCCTTATGAAAACTATTCTATTCTTCACAGTTTACAACTACAATTTATGAATCAATAATTTTAACAAAAAAAAAAAGGCTACCCAAGAGAAAAATGTAAATAATTTTGAAAGAATTGCTATCTAACCTATTAAAGTAGAACAGCACAGTGCAGGAAAAAAAAAAACCCCGAAAAAATTTCAAACAAACACTCCGATGCAAATAAGGTATTTGTAATAAATAAGGATTCATTTATGTTACATATCAATATTTAAGAAAAATTAGTTCGATATAAATATAAACTAATTTGAAATCAAATCAAAATAATATATTGATATACAAAAGTTAATACGTTTTTTTTTTTTATCAATACATTGATATATCGTAGCGGTAATGCATCAGGAGTAAGAAACCCTAATGCTGCCTACTGCCGCACTCCAAAACCAAAACCCTAGTCGCTTGCACATGGCGTCTTCCTCCGCCCCATCCGGCAAAAAAACCACCATTGATGATGTTATAGCTACGTTCGCTGCCTCCCTTGCTCTGGCTGGGGGAGATGTTGTGGACTTATCCCACCTGGCGAATGGAACCACCAAGGGAGGGTCTCAAGCTTTCTTACTGGCTCGTCCATTGACGAGGAAACCATGCAGTAGCATGGATCTGCAGCGTCACTTTCGACGCATCTGGGTTCTAGATGGATCGTTCAAGGTTCAGGATCGGACTCCAAACCGATATGTCTTCTCTTTTGATCGTCGTAAGGATCGGAACAAGGTACTCAGAGGGGGGCCTTGGTATTTCAACAAAGCTCCAGTGGTCATCCAAGCCTATGATGGTTTTCTTGCTCCTCAATCGATACCACTGGAAACCCTATTCTTCTGGGTGAGAATCAGTAATATTCCACCAGCGCTGGAAGAGTTGCCCATGATCATGAATGTCGCCTCTATAGCTGGGACGTATCAGGGGATCGACCAAAAGCTGTTTGACACGTCTGGAAAAATTAGGGTTCATGTTACACATGACATCTCCAAACCATTCTTTCAGAAAAAAACCCTAAAGCTTGCTCCTGGAGTTGTGGCTGAGATCGAGTTTTTCTTTGAAAACTTGATTGGTAAATGCAAAAGATGCAACCTCATATATCATGACAAAGGAGTTTGTCAGATGGTTTCACCGAACAAGGCTGCTGGGGAGAAGAAGCAACACCGCCTCCCATTGCCGAACCCTTTCCTGGGATTTGCGAATAACCGGTTTGTTAATGGTGCTTTTAAATTTCAGGGTATGCAAACCCCAATACTACAGCCGGTTGCGCGTAATCTGTTTGGATCTTTTGATGGCAATAAGCCTCGCAAGCTAGTTGTTATTCGGCAAACAGGTTTGGAGATTCTAACTGCTGAGGCTCGTACTGAAGGTACTAGCAAGGAAGCCCTAGCGCTAGTTCCATTTAATGGGATGCAGTCAGAATTGAAACGCAGCAGGCCAGCTTCCCCTGT
Organism: Rosa rugosa; assembly: GCF_958449725.1. NCBI lineage: Eukaryota > Viridiplantae > Streptophyta > Magnoliopsida > Rosales > Rosaceae > Rosa > Rosa rugosa. The sequence continues at coordinate 41,502,112 of NC_084823.1, forward strand.
CTCTTCCCCTAAGAAGATTAAGTTTCTACTTGGTGAGGCATCAGAGAGCAAATCTGAGCTCCCCAAGAGGCTGAAAATCCCAGAGTTTCATACAAAATTCACTGCTAAATCACTTGGCTTGGTTGAAGCTCCAGGAGGCATCCTAATTTCAAAGGACTGTTCAACCCCACAAGTGAACACACCGACAACCAAAAAGAAGCGGGGAAGGCCTTTGGGATCAAAGAACAAGAATCCTTCCAAGACCAAGAAGGTGACTGCTGCAGATGTGCTCAGTGTTATGTGTCCTGGGAACCCTCCGAGCCCTAGTGTTAAGGGCAAGGAGACTATTTAGTTTTTATGTTTTTTAAACTAGCCTATTTACTTGTCATTGTTACATAGTTCATAGGCTTTCTTGAATAAGTGAGCATGGGTACCGTCAAATGATCGGATCTAATCTATGTATCAATGTGGTCTACCACAAACTCTTTATCTACCTAATAGATGGTAGAGGGAGGATATGTAATGGTCCTTTCTGGCCTGAGTTATTAATATATATCGACATGATATTCTTCAAAAAAAAAAAATGCATCAGGAGTAAGGACACAGCATTATTCTAGCTGATACACCCGTCCCCAAAAAAAAAAAAAATCCATAAAAATGAAAAGAAAGAAGAAAAAAAAACACTGTTGAACTCCATGATGATCAAAGTACATATATATAAAAGACACCGCACCAATCACTTCCAACTCAAACTGATCTCTTCTGTGCAGAGAAAACATGTCAGTGTCCTTGCAATCTCCGCCTTCCTCAGCTATCTCCTCTTTCCAGGTAAACACACTCTCTCACTTTTCTTGATTACTACCACAGTAACTGAATCATCTCTAAGCTTCAAATTTGATTTGATTTCGTTGACATTATTGATTTCACCGCGCGCAGGGAAGAAAGCTGAGGTTCTCTAATGGATCCGCACCTTCCAATCTGCTCTTCACCTCCCGCAGATCGCTTCCTCTCATTCGCGCTTCCGCTGTCGACACTGGTCAGTCACTCCTCACTCCTCAGCTTTCAACTCTTTTTTTTTTTTTTTTTGAAATTTTTACATTTTTGTTGTTGTTGTTGTTGTTGTTAAATTAATTTGAATTTCAGGCCCCGCTACTGAATTGGACGCCGTATCTAGCTTCAGTGAGATCGTTCCTGACACCGTCATTTTCGATGACTTCGAGAGGTATCTATATAGTTTTCCTCTCTTTTGTTACTCACAAAGAAGTAGAATTTGAAATTTTTATGATTTTGTTATGCATCTGATTTTTCTGTTGATATGATCGTAATGTATTAGCTTAGCTAGTTAGTTGCTAAGAGTGACTTGATCTTCTATTTATCTGTTTTCGGATAAGTTATTTAATGATTTCCGTTCTTTTTTTGTTTCTAAGATTTTAGTATGAACCAGGGGAGTAATGAAATCGCTTCTCTATGTATCTGAATTTTCTAGTTTACTGATTATTTATAACCAGGTTTCCTCCAACTGCTGCTACTGTGAGCTCCGCCCTACTCTTGGGTATATGCAGTCTTCCTGATACCATATTTAGAGTAAGCATTTCTCTTTGAAATATGAATTTTAGATTACAAAAACTGTGTTTGCTTTCTAATACCTAGTCATTGATGGTCATTTCTTTGGTGTAGAATGCTGTGGATATGGCGCTGGCGGATTCGGAGTGTAACAAGCATGAGAATTCCGAATTGAGATTGTCATGTTTCTGTAGCAAGGTTGGTTGTCTTGTATCATAATCATTCGTAATGTGAATTCCTTGTTAGCTAGATCATATGGTTCAGTATTATGTTCCGGTTGTGTAGGCTTTAGTCAATGTTGGTGCGGATTTGGCAAAACTAGTTCCTGGCCGAGTGTCCACTGAGGTGGATGCACGTCTTGCTTATGACACACATGGAATTATAAGGAAGGTACTGGCTTTTCTTTGTAACTCAACTTTTTTTTTCTTTTTTCTTTTTAAAGATAATGCTAAAGCATTGGAATTCTATTAGCTTAAAACTGATGTTCAAGAATGATATGTTGGTTGCTAGTCTATTTCAAACTATGAATGCATCCTGATTATACTAATTTGTTCTTTCTTCTTTGTTGCAGTTACTTTCACAAATGATAATTTGAAAAGTTTTGTCATTTTGTTATTTCATTGAGCCCTGTCATGGTTGGTGCAGTAGTTCTGCGTTGAACTTTCATATCCCCCATAATATCTGTAGATTCAATAGTTTCTAACTTAGGTGGCTTTGTCATTGCAGAACACTCTTTTCCTCTGCAACCCTTTTTTTTCTTTGGTCCGACAAAATGCATATTTAATTGCATAAAATGTGTGAGAAAAATATGATGTGGAAATATTGTTATAATTAGTATGTTGCTTACTTTATTGTTTTCCGAATTTTTGCTTGTCTTCCTGTGGTATCCCTTTCACTTTTGTGCCACTGGATTTTTAATTGTTATCTGAATTGCTCTCTGAGACCATTGGTTTATTTTTTATGCAGGTGCACGATCTGCTGAAGCTGTATGATAGAGTTGATGTTCCTCCCGAGCGTTTGCTGTTCAAAATTCCTTCAACTTGGCAAGTAAGCATCAGAGAAAACTATCTCTGTAGTGAGAATTCAAGTCGGGCTTGATACTATACCCTGCATGAATGTATTCATCTTTTTGTCCACATCACCTGTAGTTGTTGATTTTGTATTCAGGGAATAGAGGCTTCAAGATTACTAGAATCTGAGGGCATACAGACGCATTTGACATTTGTGTACAGGTAAAGGTTCTTGTAATTAACTGTTGTAAGCTTGACAACCAGCTTCACAAACAATTCTTAGTGCATACTTCATAGAGATAAGAAGAAAATCAAATGACTTTCTTACTGATTCATGATTGAAAGATTATGCTTAATTGATTTTGAACAAACTTCTACAAGAAATGATCTTTTACAGTTGTAAAGGAGGATTAGTTTTGATGATGTCCTCTCTCTCTCTCTCTCCCTCCCCTGTTGTGGTGAAAATGATTGAATTCTATTTAACGTGCTACTTCCCTTTTTTTCTTTTTTTTTTAATAAAGTTCCTTTTGAATATATAAACAATAAACCAAATGCTGCTTTCTGATTTTGGTCAAACATGGTTTAAGAACATTACTTCTCTCTCTCTCTCTCTCTCTCTCTCTCTCTCTCTCTCTCTCTCTCTCTCTCTCTCTCTCTCTCTCTCTCTCTCTCTCTATCTCTTTCTCTCTCACACACACACGCACACAGTGGCATTCTTAGATGAGTTCCATTTTGATACTTTAGTTGTGTTTGGACCGCTTGGTGATGGTTTGATCATTTTTCCTCAGCTTTGCTCAAGCTGCAGCTGCCGCACAAGCCGGCGCTTCTGTTATTCAGATTTTTGTTGGGCGTCTTAGGGTAATGTTGTATGCGAATTTTCTTACTTGAATATCAGTTTTTTGATTGGTAAAGGTATATATATATATATATCATTCAGGATTGGTCCCGCAACCATTCTGGTGACCCTGAGATAGAGGCTGCTCTCAAAAGAGGAGAGGATCCTGGGTTGGCCCTGGTAAGTTGGAGAGTTCTCATCTTGTGGTTTTGTACTTATGCCCTGCTGTTTTTCATAGTTCTTACTTCTTAAACAAAACAACTTGCTGTTTTGAGTTGTGACATCGATATGCTTTTCAGTTATAGTTACTTATCAAATATAAAACTGGTTTGTACTCTGTAGGTTGTACCATGTGTTTTTCCAGTTATAGTTTCATCAACCAAAATCTCAACACCATTAAACATCTAGCTTTAAGCATTTATTGCAAATTTATCCCCATCATGTATTGAAGTCTGCTAGGATGGTTTCAACTTCTGGTTATTCCTAGAATTATTCAGGTGGCATGGCTTTGATTAAGGATCTCCTGGTTCAAGAAACTAAAATAAAAGGGCTTCTGCTTTACAATAATAATGACAACTGCTCCCATCTGAGATACTTGCTGGCATTGCAGGTGACAAAGACATATAACTACATCCACAAATATGGACATAAGTCAAAGTTGATGGCAGCAGCAGTTCGCAATAAGCAGGACTTATTCAGTCTCCTGGGGTAAATTCATATGACTCGCTTCTTAATCTTATGTAGCTGGAAATTCTCACTACAATGAACTTAATGAGTGACCTTCCTGCTCATGTTCTCCTGTATTCGTTTAGTGTCGACTACATCATTGCACCACTGAAGGTATTGCAATCACTAAAAGAAACAGTCACTACTCCTGAAGAGAAGTACTCTTTTGTCAGGAGGCTATCTCCACAATCTGCTGCCAAGTACAATTTCAATGAAGTAGAGGTCTGCCTTCTTTCCTGTTCTTGATTCTTTCTTTCTTTGTTCTTTTTTTTTTTTTTTTCCCTCTCTGATCAGGAGTTTCTCATTATAACCTATTTGCAAGCTACTGGTGAATGAAATATTAAATGAACTTCAAACAATCACAAAATGCAATTGAAGGTCACTATAAGCTATAACTATATAGGAGGCTATAGGATGACTGAGATTAACATGTTCACCTGTTTGTTTTCTGCACTCCTATTGGTACCTCGATTTTGACCTCTTATTTCATGCAACAAGCAAGGAAAGGTGCCTCTTTATGAACTAAACGAGAAACCTAATAGTTATGAATGCCTCTATTTTGTTGAGAAGTACGACCAAGTATGTTAGCCATGCTTGTTTTTCAGCATTAGTATTTACTATTTATAAAATCCGCCAAATTTTACGATGACCGTGCTTAGTTACCAAGATAGTGTCTTAGAGTATCAAAGCAGAAGGCAAGAAAAGTTTATCAGTTCAGGCAATACCTGTGGTCAGCCATTAACATTATTAATAGAAATTCATTGACCATGGAGATGGCATTCCTTAAATCTGCTAGAAACACCAATAAGATGGACTATCACTACATCTTATCAGATAATAAAACATAATATCCATTCCACCAAGAGGCCACCAATTCTTCCACCATCTGCCTTATCAAACTCATTAGTGTAACCACTATGATCACCTGCTACCAATTCAACTTATGTCTCATATTCTCTGCCTTGGTTTCCATGATAGTATGAGACCACTCTATACCTCCTTTGACGCTGTACTACCACCACCATTCTTGTCATGCTTAAGACTATGTATGCAATTAGGTAGGAGGAAATCAGATTGCATAATTTAGATAATCTACAAATATGCAGCCCACATATTACAGATATATGACCTCATAGGGCTCCCCACTATATATTGCATTATTGCCCAGTGGGGATACCATAAACATATGTGATGTACTTTTGCTTGTCTTGACCATTAGTCTAACAATCAGGTTATAGCCTTTCTGAATAAGTGGAAGTTGGCAAATAAAAGCATTTCATCCTGACAAACAGTAATTTTACAAGGCTCAAACAAGCAGTTATTTCTCGTATCAATATTCAGTTTGTGAATCAATTATTGGGGTTCAGGAAAGATTAAGATTGCTTAGAGGCCTGCCTAATTTTCTCAGTTCAAATTGGCAGGCCTCTTATGAGTACCTCACTGAACTGGTTAATAGACATGAGATGGTTGTTTTATTTTTGTTTAACATTTATTAACCAATCTTTTTGTTTTCAGCTTGTGAAGTGGGACCAATTAACATTTGCATCAGCCGTGGGACCTGCAGCCGTGGAGCTTCTGGCCGGTGGACTAGATGGTTACGCGAATCAAGCAAACAGAGTTGAGGAATTATTTGGAAAACTCTGGCCACCTCCAAATGTGTGAAGAGCTTCTTCAGTAGCACTGCGGATCTTACCTTCCAGGAATAAGAGTGAAATGCTGGTTTGGCTCGTGATTTTCCTTTTTCCTCTCTTCTCTGTTTGTAATGTTTATATGCAGCAACACCGGATCTCAGAAAAGTACTTGATTTTGTCATAAAGACATGCACAGCTTTTCTGAACTTGTTAATAGACATGAGATGGGCATTCTGGCGAAGTTATAGCTCTCTCCTCCCGTCACTTTGTTCACCCCTTAACCTTTTTATAAAACATACCATGGTGACAAGGTATCAGAAAACTCTTGAGGACCCAATGTGTGCTATATTATTCTTCGTTTCACACAAGCAATACCAAAATAGATTTCTGAATGATTCTCGGACGTCCAATTCAGTTATTTAAACTCATTTAGGATCCCATCAAGTAAATTTATACAGTTGGTTCTTTGAACACCAAGAGTCTCAAAAATTCCAAAGGAGGATCCCGTTATATAAAGCAATTATTCATCGTTTTACCAAAACAGGTTTCTCAATGATTCTGGACGACCAGTTGCATTCTCACATTCATTTAGGATACCCGGTTGATGAAACACCAAGAATGTTTAGAAATATGTGAATGAAACCTTTAAGGACAATATCCTAATGAAAATTACAATTTGTTTTTCTTATTATTACACCATACAGAACACACTTAAACTTCATTCTTAATCTCTTCACTCATCGTTAAACCCTAACACTTTCATTTTTAGCAATCATCATTTTCAATAGTTCTCATGTTGGGTCAACGACTTTTATGTCTCAAAATATATCATATTAACGCTAATGGAGTCTGGAAACACCTATATAGAGCCTGAATATGAAGTAATCACATTTTTGTTTTCATGTTTCTCCATTTATGATCATAGAATTGAAAGTTACAGGTTTTTGTGTCGTTTGGTAGAGTATTACATTGGAATTGAGAGATACGAGAAAGGAAGACAGATCGAGAAAGAATTCGAGTTAAACCCTACATTGAAAAAAGGGTATTTTGGGTATTTTTCTTCATTGCAACTTTGCAGCTGCTATATGGTCCATTATGTTGGGGAAGTTTGAGCTTCATGGTGTTCCAATCTCTATTCTTGCTCTTTTGAATATGGGGTTGTCAACGGGATGCAGTCCTCAATTACGGGATCTTTGGATTGCTTGTTTTTCATCGAATCTTTGGTTCATTTGGCATTGCAGAAACTGAGCTCGATATGAGGGTATTGAAGTTAGTGTGTCACAAGCTTGCCGGTTAATTTCTAGTAATGTTGCAGCCTTAAGTCGGTTGTCTTCGGGTTGCATGTTCAATAATGTGCAGGAGCTTTGTGTCATTAAAAGAATGGGTGCTATATGCAAACCACGTCAGACACCTCGAATTATTGAAGTAAACTAGTTAACCCCCCCTTTTGATTGGATCAAAGTTAATACTGATGGTGCATGGAAAGTGGACTCCAACCAGGCTGGCTATGGTGGTGTTTATAGAGACTACAAAGGCTTGGTTATAGGTGTTTTCTCTTCTACTCTTGATATCTTTAGTTCTGTGGCTGTAGAAGTCATGGCGGTCATTAAGGCTATCGAACTAGCTTGGGTTAGAGATTGGAAGTATGTATGGTTAGAGGTGGACTCTTCCCTTATACTTATTTTTTTTTCGTTTTCCTCATCTGGTGCCTTGGGGCTTCGTGTGCAGTGGAGCAATTGCTTGCATCATATCTCTCAAATGCATTTCAAATCTAGCCATATCTTTCATGAAGGCAATCAAGCTGCTGATGCCCTTGCCAGCTATGGTGCTTCATCAGATGGCTTTACTTGGTGGGATTCAACTCCAGATTTTATGATGAGTCATTGTAATAGAGACCGTTTAGGTCTTCCTAATTTTCGATTTTGTTAATTTGTATTCTTTAGATAGGAGGTCGCGTTTCTTATGCCTGTCCTACCTCCTTTCTCTTTGTAACATTCTTTTCTTTAATAAATTTCACTCGCTTGGTCGAGTTCTAAAAAAAAAAGAAAAAAAAAAGGTATTTTGGGTATTGCAAATGGGTGAACAAAGCAAACTTGAAATTAAAAAAATATATGTAGGATGAGAAGACAATGTAGGGTGAACAAAGTAATTAGTAGGGTGACAATAGCTGCACCCAATCAGAAATAAGATTCTAATTTTTTTAAAATACTAAATTTAACAAATTACGCCAATTTGTATGTACGGTCCTGTTTGGCTCCAAAACCAGCTGGTGTGCAAACAGTCTCTTTTGAGCGTGTGGTTGCGCAGGCGTGCCAGCACCGCGGGGTGCAGTCGTTGGGGTAGTCCCTTGACCTGACTTCTTCTTCAAGCGCTGTGGACGAGGAGAGCACCAACCTCGTCACAGGGTTCTTTTCTTGCCTTTCGGGAAAGGACTTTCGCCTTACGGATAAGGACTTTGGTTGTGATCTCTTTGCGTTCACCGTATCGATACTCAACGTTGTAGGTTGAGCAGAGCAATCACTGAGAAGTTACAAGAAAGCACGGGTTTTGCTAAAGCGTGACCTTAGCTTCGCTGGGTGCGAGGGCGTTACCCTTGCTTCGCTGGTTGTGTCGGTGGCAGTAGTACTGGCAGTCGGCTCGCGAGGAGATTAGGACTGGAAGCACGGTCGCCGGGTTGATCTGGTGATGCTGACAGTCGGCTCGCGGAGAGACTAGGACTGGCGGGCGGTCACCGGGTTTCAACAAGGTTAAAGGTTTGCTCCGGGGAGACTTTGTAATCGCTAGGATTGATTGATTAGAGAGAGGTCCTTTTCTGTATCGTCTTTAGCCTCTATATATAGGCTACCCGTAGATTCTCCTTCCTAATAGGAATGAAATACTATATTTTAGGCCACAGTTATTGGCCTTGAATCAAATCAAAACTCTTAATAGTTTTGATAAATATTGTAGGTAATAATTAATAATTATCCTCCTCTGTCGCCGCTAGAATGTAGGCAAGGGTTAATTGCCTCTTAGAGTTCTGGACGTAATCATCTCGGATGCGAACTGTAGGATATGCATTAATTATATATATATCGTCGCGAGCACTCGTCGCGGAGACTCCTTAATTGACCCATCTGCCATGCAATATGTATGTGCAATTATATATATATATATATATATATATATATATATATATATATATATATATATATATCCCTTGTTACTTGTGCCATGCTTCACGTGTCCACCATATCCCTTCCTTAATTAAATCATGCATGAGCCACCACATCATATATACATATATGTTCCACCATCAAGCATGATTGTATGGAAGTATATACTGTACGTGCATCCCATTAGTTGCATGGGCAGCCATAATTATTGCTTGTGAAGGCTAGTGAAGGGCAATTGTATCCTTCCTTAATTGATCAACCCCATCTGCTCGCTTGCACAGTACTTGACAATCAAGCAGACAAATCACCATTAATTATCAGATATCTTGATAATTAATAATAAATCAAAGAATATTCAGATTTGCTCCAAGATTGCTTGGCCTCCAAGTAGGCTTTATTTAGCCTCTAAATGATATATTTCGAGCTTATCGAAAAAATATATATAGGTTGGGCCACGGATATTGGTCCGGTTTCTCTCGAGTCCCCCTTATCAGGAAAAATATTTATTTTGGGTTCAAACAGGTCCCAACTCCCAATTGTGATTTTGCTCGACAAACTTGATATATCCATAAGAACAATTTACGAATAGTTCCATTATTAAGAAGCTTATTTAGATACTGATTTCCAATCTTCAAATCGTTATTCTTAATATGATAATGTTTTTTGTTTAAATTTTTTTTTATGTTAAAATTAACTAAAATATCATCCTACACAATTAAATCACGTCTAAGACATCGATCTGACATGGCTCAGAGGGAGCCACCATTAAACCAACGAAGGCATAATTATGGAGAAGGTCTTACGTACGGCACCCGCACCACGTGGCAGTGGGGCGGGCCAATCAGTGCCCAAGCAGGGGGTATTTTGGATATTGCATATTAAAAATCAGGGGCAGTTTCGGAAAAGAGGGAAAAGTTTGAGATTTTTGATTGGAGGGTCGCACGGCCCCACCACGTGGCAGCCCCTACCCAAGACTTTTTCATAATTATGTCGCCAGATAGTTGTCGTTGTCGTTGTGTTTTTTTTTTTTTTTTTGAGAAAAATAGTTGTCGTTGTGTACTTGTGTTAGGATACCCAGTTGATGAAAAAAAAGATATATGAATGGAACCTTTATGCCAATGATCATGTCATCGGTAACCTTTTTTTTTTTTTTTTTCAATTTGCAATCTTTTATTCTTAAGCTAATTAATGGATCTACCACCCAAAAACAAACAAAAAAAACTTATGCGGTTGGTTTTCTTGATTTCAAAGTCTTAAAGAAACTTCTGATCAGAAGGACTCGATGAATAAAAGGTTTGATACGAGTAGCCCGAATACTATGACACAACGGTTAATAATCCAATTCGGAATCGATCTACACCTCCATTTTGTGATTTTGTGATTTTGTGGATTTCCATAGGGTCCATGCCAAATCCCTTATTTCTCTATTTTCTTGGAGGAGGCACTTACATGTGGAATAAACAAAGCTCCAGGCTCCAGCATATCAGCATATGGGGGTAGGCATTTGCATGTGGAAACATGCAGAAACCTCAGCAATGCTAATCATGCAGTAAACTATTTAGAAAACTACAAAAGGGTTACGATCTGGTTTAGGTTGTTGTGTTTTTATTCATTTTGTTTTTTACACAATAATGCATCATTCATTTTGTTTTTTGCACAATAATGCATCATTATTTGTGGGAGACAAAATTCTATGATGAGGCTTTGACATTGGCCAAGGAGAACAATGATTTTAAGCAAGCTGCTGAGTCACCATGTTCAAATGAGTCACGCCAATAATGAACTGGATATATATGAATTTAGGCCACGGATGATCCAACTCAATAATTTGGTATTAATTTCCTAATTTCTATCAGTAGTTTAGCAGATGTCACCTTCTAAATCGAAACCTGAATCTGTAGCACCAATCCTTGTTAAGTTGAAGTACTCAACCAGGTCTTTTGGAGCTAATAACAAACCTAAAATATGGGTAAGCCATCAGTTTGGCTCTTCTCGAGTCTTCTATATGTGCTGTACACGTCTTAATTTCCAAATTTTAATATCAACTCTCCAACCCTCCCAAACTAGTATGTGGTCTCTCAATTTTCTTACTCCAACTTGTAATTTTAATAATAACCCTCACATTCTAATTTTGATTGAATGTTAGTTTCCACTTGTGAATTTGACTTGAATTTATACCTAACGGAATACACCAAAGGTTGGAAAAGAGAAAGAAAAGGTATTGTGCATTTGTGCCTCAATCTAGTGTGAACATAATTATACTTCATTAGTTAAAATGTTCTATTTATTTATTTTTATTTTTTTGAAAAGAAAATGTTCTATTTATTTGATATATATTGTTTCGCAAATGATTGGACTTAAGAAATTTAAATTAAAAACATGGTAAAATGCGGCGTTTATGTAATTAATTAACAGACACGGTAAGAGTGTGTGGCTACTGCCTACTCTAATGTTTTCGCTTTGCAACTCTAATTGGTTGCAATTGGCTAAATATCATAATATTCTCATATGAAAACTATTTCCTCATTCATCTCCTTTCCTAGAATTTTTTTTTAGTTGAATGAGGTCATGCTTTATTGATAATCAAGAGTAAACTCAGGTACAAGCTTTTCAGCCTCGATTACAGAATGAATAAAAGATTCTAAAATTAGAATCTCCTAACCGTTTAAACGAACTCCAAAACAATTCTTTTATCATCAATTAGAAAAAAGAAATCTAACTTCTTCAACTAAAAGACGGTAGACTTTGACAAGTGCTAGATATACAAGAGCTATATATACACCAAAAACATTTGACAGCTCAATTAGAAAATACCAACCTAGGTTGTGTTTGGAAAAACTTATTTGCAACTTAAATTTAAAGCAATGGATAGCAACGTTGTTTCGTAAAACAATTACAAACTGTTTTTTTTTTTTTTTGTCAGAGATCTTTTAAAGCCAAAAGGAGGCAGCTTGTTTTTTTTTTATTGTAGTACTTTTAATTTCAAGCTTACTAAATATTTTGTCATTTTTATAGTACTATAAGCACTTTTAAAAATACTCAGTTTAACAAATATTCAGCTGTTTCATTTGACAGTCACTTATTCTCATATCAAAACATAAACCAATTAATTTATCTTATTAGTATAGCCGTATCTAACTGGCCTCTAACTTGGATTGTCTTTAACCAAATTTCAGCGTAAAAAAAAAAAACATGCTCTCTTTTTCTCTCTCGAGAGAAACCCTAAGGCCGCAGCCGGCCTTCCTTGGCGGCGGCGGCGCTGCAAATCTCTTGACTCTCTTTAGAGAGGTTTTCCGGCTACGCTGTGGCTCGGTTATTTGGAGTTGGAAGGGGGGCAGCACTTCTCTTTTTTCTCCCCTACCTGACGGCGACGGAGATTGGCTTCGTCGAGGTCCCAAGATGCTGGAGTTGGTTCGAGTTCGTCCTCTTGAGGGACCGAAGCCTCTGAGGGCAGTCAGATTGGATGCGTTAACGCAAGATCTCTCGCTTTCACTCTCGTCGGTGTTGGGCGATGTTGGAGGGGAATTCGTTAATGGCTGGGCTGCTCAAGATCTGGGCTCAGACACAATCGGGGGCTTCTGGGATGTGAGGGATTGCTGGGATCGAGTCGGCGCTGTCGGCGTGATGCATTGTCCAGGTGGTTGTTTTGGACCAGGATTGGCTTTAGGCCGGGGAATGGCTACGGACACGGCTGTGTTTGTTCGTTTTCATGGTTTGGAGGATGAAGATGATGGCGCGGCGGCCCTGACGGTGAGCGTCGACGGTGACGTGGCAGGTGGCTTTTGGCTGGAAAGACACATGTGGGCTCAATGGGTTAGGGCTTTGGTTTACCCTACTCTTTGGGCCTGCATTTGGAGTGGCTGGGCTTCTTGGGCCTTGCACTGGTTGGTGGGCCTCAGCTTTGGGCTCACTGGCCTAAGGTCTCAAGTGGGCTGTATTACCCTTGTGCTATGGGGCTGGGTCTCCATGGCCTATAGCACTGTTTAATTTTTGTTCGGGTCGCAAAAACCAGAGCTTTAGTTGAAACCAATTTTATGTCTGCTTCGAGGTTTCTTGGTTTTTGTTAGAATAAAGGTGCGTGGACTTCCTAAAAGGTGGGTGTACTCGGGATTTTTTGGGGTTTTATTCTTCTAGGATAGGATTTCATGAGGTTCTAAGGAACGATTCTTTCTGTCGACCCCATAGGGGTGTTTCGTTTTTGTACTGCTTGCTGAACTTAATGAAAGGGCTGGCCTATTTTGATAAAAAAAAAACTTGGATTGTCTTTATTCGGTTTGAAACTTTGAATAGGTAAACTTTGAGAAAAAGGAAAGACACTACGACTCTATCAATTAATATACACATACTTCTCCCCAGCAGAAATAATACATATGGGATAACTGTTACCTTCACGGCCTCACGTTAATTATTCCTAATTAAGAACAAAATGTTAAATGCCATTATTTCCATTCAGCCCAAAAGTTCATGAATATTAAAATTACAATTATATGACACCAAACAGAGCTTACCACAAGACTCGCTAAGCCAGCTTCAAACTCTGTACGTTGTCCACTTCTTCAGCAAACCAGAAATTTCTTTGTCCACTTGTCCCTCTCCAATATTCAAAACCAAATTAAATTGATCTTCCTCGTGCTTTATGTACATATGGAACACATGCACTTTGTCTGAAACTTCGACCCCCAACTCATTCAAAAATATGAAATCCAAGAGCACCCATTAATCTCTAGCGAGTATAAAACAATCCCATTACTCTCTTCTTTCAGATCAAAACTTGTAACTTAAGGCCTGAATCCCATGGCAGACACAAGGCCTTTGCTTCCTTGCGACCCCGATGCCCTTCCCACCGCCTACACTCCTCTCCCAGGCGGATCCTCCTCTCCGCAGATCCGGCGGATACACGTGAAGGAGGTTCTGGCTATGTTCGCCGGAGTGGTGATGGTTTCTTTGTTGGTGGTCATTATAGGGAATACAGGTCAGGATGGAAATGTGTACCATAGGAACAATAGGAGGGATAAGCCAATGTTATTGGCTGCTTCACCAACCAAGGAAACTGCCACCAAGGCAGAGAAGTTGCAGGCGGTGACACGTGGCATGGCGGCCGGAGTGTCGGAGAAATCGAGCCGGTTGTACAGCAGCGGCGTTGGTGAGGGCACGCCGGTGTATCCGTGGAACAATAGCATGTTGTCGTGGCAGAGGACTGCTTTCCATTTTCAGCCGGAGAAGAATTGGATGAATGGTACGTACGTATGAATTTACCATTTTTTTTGGAAGGGACTGGACGGAATACTAAGATTTCGATTCAGTCAACTGGGAAATGGATTCATTGATATGCATTTTAACTTAAAAATTATCGTAATGCCTGCTCTAGATAGAACAGACACCTCCATCGTAGATCGTTTACTCTCTCTCTCTTTCTTTTTTCCTGATTTTTTTCATTTTTTAAGAGGTGTAGACAACATGATTTGCTTGGACAAAATGATTTGCTTCTGTTTAATTTTTAACTTATGGACCAGAAATGAGATGGATGTGTTGATCTAAACCACGTGGTTTGGGTAAAGGAAGACATTTTGTACTTGATTTTTCTTTTATTCATGTGGTTGCAAAAATGATGGGTCATGAACAAAGTGATTCTACTTTTCAGAATTTCATGATGTCCTTCCCATACTCATTTACAGTACTTAAAGTTGATTCTTGCCTTCACTGTAGAATTTCTCTTTTCTATCTGATGACAATTACAAAATTTTAGATTTTTCGTGTTAAGATTAGATTTCATCCAAGTTATAAATATTATATGGAATTGATAGAGTAATCTTTTTTCATTTGACAAATAGAAACAAACTATTCAATCCAAATTCATTTGACTATCTTTATTAAATACGTAATATTCTTGTCTTTTCGTCCTAAAAAAAGAAGCACATTCTAAATTTTCAACGCACATTCTAAATTTTCAACCTAAACAATTCACTCATGTAAATATTAAAATGATGTTTTATTATCTAACGGTCTATTAAAAACATGTTTTACCCTCTCTATGACGAAAAACTTGTATTGCCAACTTATTCGTAAGAAAATTATTAGTGACAAGTACAAACTTAGCCACCATAAAATGATGGCTTTGACTGCAAGTCAAAAATCAAATTTTGAGAGATAGTCCATAAATACATGATACATTTTTCGGACTAGTTCTTTTGCGTGAATACATTACTTTCTTCATTCTTATTCATTGAATTTCAATTATTTTCTATATTATTGATTTTGGTTATTTTCTATGGTTGTCCTTTTCATTTGCCAATGCTCTGGTTTGGGAATCCTCTTCTTGCTGCTTCAGATCCCAACGGTAAGCCAATCTTTAATTTTTCTTGTTTCATTACTTAACAGCTTTTGTCTTTGCGTTTTGATGTTATTATGTATCGATATTCAAATAAAATGACACACTGTGATATAAAAATACTCAAGTCTCATAATAAAATTTGACCACCAGTGATGTTGACAGTAGATTATAGTTTGTAACATCAAATTTTGTTGTACAGGTCCATTATTCTACAAGGGTTGGTACCATTTTTTCTACCAGTACAATCCCAAAGCTGCAGTATGGGGAAACATAGTATGGGGTCATGCAGTATCCAGAGACTTGATCCATTGGCTTCACCTTCCTCTAGCAATGGTAGCTGATCAATGGTATGACATCAATGGAGTCTGGACTGGCTCGGCTACAATTCTCCCAAATGACCAAATTGTCATGCTCTACACTGGTTCAACCAATGAGTCAGTCCAGGTCCAATGTCTTGCATACCCTGCTGACCACAAAGACCCTCTCCTCACCAAGTGGGTCAAGTATTCCGGAAACCCGGTTCTAGTCCCCCCTCCCGGGATCGGAGTCAAGGACTTCCGGGACCCGACCACTGCTTGGTACACTACTGAAGGGAAATGGAGGATTACAATTGGGTCCAAGGTTAACAAAACTGGTATATCTTTGGTTTATGACACCAAGGACTTTATTAAGTATGAGCAACTAGATGGTGTGCTTCATGCTGTGCCTGGGACTGGAATGTGGGAATGTATCGATTTTTATCCGGTGTCGAAAATTAGTGACAAGGGGTTGGACACTTCTCAGAATGGGGCTGATGTGAAGCATGTGATGAAGACTAGTCTTGATGATGATAGGAATGATTACTATGCATTGGGGTCTTATAATGAGAAGACTGGAAAATGGGTTCCTGATAATCAAAAGATTGATGTTGGGATTGGGATTAGGTATGATTACGGGAAGTTCTATGCTTCCAAGACCTTCTATGATCAGAACAAGCAGAGAAGGGTGTTGTGGGGTTGGATTGGAGAGTCTGATAGTGAAAATGCTGATGTCAAGAAGGGTTGGGCATCTCTTCAGGTACATCGGTTTCGTTTCTGCTTAATAATTCAAGTAATGCTAGAGCTAGAACACCAAAACAAATCCTAAAACTTTCGGCCTCAAATGATTTGACAGTATTTCATTTGTCAAAACCTCATTTGTTTTAACAAGTATTGCTACATTACCTGATACATCGCTGGGCGAATAAGTTTGGCAAAAGTTTTGGTATCTCTAGTAATGTTCACTTGCGAGAGAGTCTAGTAACATAAGGCGCTTATGTTCCAAGACTCAGCTTAATGCGATTTGAAAATTCACAGACTTCCCACATAGGCATCTTGTGTTACTAAACTGTCTAGTAACAGAACATTTCCCTTTAGTTTCACACCTGTATTCTTTTGCTTAAGTAACAATGTTTCTGGAATAATTTTGAACAGGGAATTCCAAGAACAGTGTTGTTTGATCAAAAGACTGGTAGCAATCTACTTCAATGGCCAGTGGAGGAGATTGAGAAATTGAGATTGAACAAGAAGAACTTCGACAAGGTACAAGTCAAGGCAGGGTCAGTGGTGCCACTTGACGTTGGCACAGCTACACAGGTCTGCAATCTGTATGCTATTCTTAAGCTTCTGTGACAATTTGGAGGAAATTACCTCTTGGCTTAAATTTTGGTTGGCATGAATGTTACAGTTGGACATTGTCGCCGAGTTTGAGTTGGATCAGAAGGTTGTAGAGAGCGCAGCTGAATCCAACGAGGAGTTCAGTTGCCAAACTAGTGGTGGAGCTGCCAAACGCGGCGCATTGGGACCCTTTGGTCTTGCTGTTCTTGCAGATGACAGCCTCTCTGAGCGCACTCCTGTCTACTTTTATGTTGTCAAAGGATCTGGTGGCACTGTCAATACCTACTTCTGTGCTGATCAAACAAGGTGCGTATTAAGATTTTTATTATATCTAATATCGTGCATGTTATGTTATTAGACTCTGAATCACCAAAATCAAAACCTTCAAACACAATTATCCCACCTAATAAATGGTTGAAATTCGTAGTTTGACAACATAGCGTATGAGAATGTTTTTGAGAAATTTATTAGTTGGTTGTAATATTGAATTGCTGAACTAAATATGTTTTCTCTGTCTTATAGGTCTTCTGTGGCAACTGATGTTGTTAAACAAGTTAGTGGTAGCTATGTTCCAGTACTGAAAGGTGAAAAGCTATCTCTGAGAATGCTGGTAAGTGGGCTGAACTTAGCTCATTAACTCATTTTAACCCATGGATAACAAAATCATCAAATTTATGACCTTCTTCAATCATATATGTATTCCAGGTTGATCATTCAATAATTGAAAGCTTTGCTCAAGGTGGACGAACAACGATAACAACGCGCGTTTACCCAACTCAGGCAATTTATGGAGCTGCAAGGCTCTTTTTGTTCAACAATGCTACTGACACCAGTGTTACTGCCTCACTCCAGATATGGCAGATGAACTCTGCATTCATACGTCCATTCTCACCTGATGCAGCGAGTCATGCAAGCTTCACCCCTGTTACAGTATTTATCAAATTCATCGTCCCATTTGGGATTTTTTTAACTTTATATTTTGTAAGATAAGAAAGGTAATTGATTTGGTCCGCGTATGATTGTATGGAAACATTAATTCTATTTGTTGAAGAGGTTAATACCAGTTTCTGCAGTTTGATTCTTTGATGCCATGGAGTTCAAAACTGTACTGATCCTGCTACAGGGGCCCAAGCTATTTATATATAGTTACATATCCCTAGCTAAAAAGAAAGAAGCAGACATTCAAACAATAACTAAGCAATACATCATTTTAAGACCTGTTACTGTAATCAGGGCCGGCCCTGAGGGTTGCCGCCTGAGGCGGCCGTCTCAGGCCACCGGTTTCGGGGGGCCTCGAAGGATTCAGTTCTGTATATATGGCATATATCGTTTTTGCTTTAACATATGCATATTACAATGTTTTTTTTTGACAAGATGCATATTACAATGTTACTCAAGTGGAAGCGCAGTTTGTTAGCACCTAAGCCAACCAGAGTTCGACTCCCAGCGGCCTCTTTTACTTCTTTTTTCCTTTTTAAAAATTACCCAAATTAAACCCCATATAAAAAATGTATTTTAACTATTTTTGTATTTCAGAAATTCTTCAAGTATGAATAAAAGTTCATACACACTTTTTTTAATTTTAATTCTATATTTATTTTTAATCAAAACACATTATTTTGTACTGTTATTTGGCGAAAATATTATATATCTGGGAGGCCACATTGTAATTCTTCGCCTCAGACCTTTGAAATCTCAAGACCGGCCCTGACTGTAATCCATCTGAACTATAGTGATCATTCAAAGTCAGCTTATGAGGATTTCATATATTCTGATTATGTGGAAACTGTACGTGAGCACGTTTTTACTAACTACAGAACTTCTCACGAGAATGATCTTCTAATTGTCTCATTCATCTTGCATGCTAATGCATATCTCCAATCAACTTCTTCTGATTGAATCACTAAACTATAACTAAAATGTATATTCATGCTATTCAGTATCCACCTGACCGGCCACCTCTCAACAACTAAAACTAACAGATATTTTCAGTGACACTAGGTAGTTGACCTGCGCGATGCTGCGGGGATGTTTTTTTTTTTTTTAAAACTCAAATTTATATGTAGTAGAGTTATGATCGCTAAGAAACGTTAACCGCAAATGTTATCAAATTTATACATATTACAAAATAACATATTCTAAATATTGTTGTCAAAGGCCTTATTTAAAGAAAATTGTTAAAATCAGTATTGAGCCAATCAGATATATCAAAAATCAAATGTATGTAACAACAAAGTATATTACCCTTTGACCCCATTACAAAAAAATAGAGCAGTATAAAACTCATAAAGGCTTAATCCCCAAATCTCAATGGTAACAATTGAAGGAAGCCAAGAGGTTCACCTTCATCTTCCAGGGCAGAAACTTCCTGCTGTCTCTGCTACAGGCCTTTCAACTGCATTGGACAATGCAATGGACTGTGAAAAGTCATTCTAATCTGAAGCCAGTGGTGCAGTCTTGTAAACTGAAAGCTGAGGAGCCACAGATGGTGCAGGTTGTCCTTTAGCAACGCGTAACTTCGAAAAAGAATCAAGAAGGAAAATTGGGTCAAATACAAAAAATATGATATTTGAAAGACACAAAACGGGCAAACAAGTTCCGCACATATTATAGATGCATAGGTCAGCTTCTGGGTTTAGGCAATGTCGTTTTAAGCAAAAATAGCTTAAAAGAGACCAAACGAAAAAGGCACTAAGGACTTTTTCTTATGAGACCATAATCAAGTATGAACATGATTTCAAGTCAAGTTGTTATCACTACATAATTACTGAACACAAAGTAGAAACCAATAAGCAGAAGACTTTCCATTGCTGATTATAGAATTGATCTCATTGTGACTATTGTAAGCTTCATCTAAAAAGAATCGATCCCTTTGCAAAGAAATATAGCTTCATCCGTATTTCCAAAACGGTATGAACTAAACTGATAGGGTACCCCACAGTGGCAGCTGATATGCATGACAATGCACTCCCCAACCTTCTCCAGACTAACATATCCAAATTTACATGGTTTATGGTTCAAATATTATAAGGTTTTCCAGGAGATCAATCACAAAGAGCATATCATTTATGTGGCTCTCAGAAAGTCATTGGTATCAATATAAGAATCTGAAGCCCTAATGATCTATGCATAACATGTAAAAGGGCACATACATGCATAATATGTAAAAGGGTATATGCAAAAACGCACTTTTCACTTGGAGATATTAAGATACTAATATGATAAAATGGCAGTGAAATGCTTGCCAACCCAACTCGTAGTCTTTGTTTTGTTTAATAACTCCCTTAAATCTGTAATAACATATCTAAGTTGTAAGTACAAGATTTTGTACATGTTATTTGTTGGCATTCTCATACAAAGCTAGTGAAGTATATCATGACAATTCATCACTGAAGAAGCTGGAAAATGGCCTAATACTGATCTCAAATACGTTACAGGTAAATGCATCTCATGAGTCAGCATATGCATTGGGATTGCATCCTGTGTTGCAATCCTTGAGTCAGTCCTAGGTTTTAGGAAGTTTGTTTTTGGAAAGTATCTTTCTATTCTTAAATTTTATTATGCAAATATATTTTTCACCAGTTAAAATCGTCTCATTGAAGACCTAATTGATTTAGGTCTGTTTATTTTAATTGGCAATCTTTTGTTAAAAAGATTTTTCCTAATAGGAATCAATTAGGGTTAGACGCATTGATTGTGCACGATTCTTTTTCCTCCATATAATTTTGAAAATGTGGTCTAGGTTTAGAGAGCTTTTAGTTTGCATATCATATCAATTTGCATGTGATTGATGCATATATTGTGGGTCTAAACTCTCCAATTCAAATAGTGTTTAAGGAAAGGAGTTTAGGAAATCTTATCTGCATTTAGAATTTTTTTGAATACATATAAGATAAAAGATTGTGATTACATATTGTTTTGAAAAACCTTTCCATGTTTATCTCAATCGGTGTTTAATGTGATTGGAAAGAGGGGGAGTCTTTATCCTCTATAAAAGGTTTTGAAAACTGCTTTACGATGTAGAGTTTTCTGATTGAGAATTTAAATTGTGCTGCATAGTCTGCACTACCTGTTTTACAAAACTCTTATTGTTTGTTTGATTGATGGATCATATTGCTTGTTCACTGCATTCATCACTTGCATATGTGATTGAGATCAGTGAGGCTTCAAGGCAAGACTGAATCTGAAAGCGTGTCCAGATTTCTTCATCTATACAGATTGCTTCATAGTTGTTTAGAATAGGTCTTTTACAGTTGTGAGCAAGTTAGCATTGTTGCTAGTCAATGTGGTTGAGTCGAATACCACTACTTGTGATCTGTAACAACCTTGATTTATATTGGATTTGATTCTCGTGTTGGCTACGTTAAAAGTCACGCAGTGAAGTTTCCTCAGTGGAGAGGTTTACACTGCGTCAACAGTTCTTGTGTTCTTTTATTTGTGTTGTTGCTTGTTTGAATAACTGTCATTACTCAAACTCTATCAATTTTGCTCCATCCGTTAATTACATAATTGCTTGAATGATGCATATGTATATAGCATTACAGAAGCAAGAAATCAACTCAAAATATTCTTGAAAGGGATTAAAAAAAAAGTGGGATAATATAAGGGTTGGTTAAGATCGATCATTCTATCAAATTGACTGCTGATCATAAAATCTCTATTTGTCCTTATCTTAACATGCGCATTGCATGATCATTCCGGTCTCTAGCTACGTACCTCTTCCTTCTTACTCCATGGTCTGCATATATATTTAGCTATAGTTTATACCCAGATGCACAAAGTTTATACAGCTCACTTATCTTGGGAACGTTTAATTATGCAAGCATTTCATAGATATATCCAGCTTCTTAGGTAACAAAAAGAACGTACATACTTATCATAATCTTTATCCATGCCACAACAAAAAAAATTTCTTATTAATACCAATTCAATCAACAAATATCCAACTAGAGAATCATTAATCAATTTCAATTTCTCATCCTTCAACCTTCAGTTTCTCTCAAATGGTTGTTGATTCGTCGTCTTCGTCACAATTCGCTCTCGATTGAACTCTCTTCAGGTTTGAGCTCCTCTCGATTCTGCTTTAGTTCTTACAGCTCGAACCTCCCTGGGTCTTCAATTCAGAATTTGAATTCGAAGCTTAGGGATTGTGTTTTTGATTTGCTTTAGCTTTCGGTCCATCTGGTGGTGCTGAGAATTGGAGGAGAGAATAAGAAAGTGGAAGCCCCCTCATCACATTCCTCCAGAGCCTTTGTTAATCAACACCACAGGTTGCCAAAACCTGTCTATGGCAATAGAGTAAATCCCAAAAAAATGGAAGGGCAAAAGAGTCACGACACTATTAAATTAACGGTACAAAACCTCATTCTACTTTTTTTTTTTTTTTTTTTAAGAGGAATAGTCAACTAATATTGAAGTTCAGCAAAATTACACATAATGACCCGCTCGTAAGAGCTGTCAGATAGAGCCATTACCTAAGCAATTCATCCTTTTTAAGCTAACAAACTTAAGCACCTCCAGCAATACACCCTACACTATCTAAGAAGGAATAAAATAACAAAGATACTATAGGGGACCCTGGCGCCATTAGCCCATTACTCAACTCTGGGAGCTGACCAACTCCTTCCCAAAAAGAGAAGGACATCCAACAAAACAAAAATAAAAGTAAAAATAAAAACTGAAGATTTCAGCCCAATCCCACACCAATGAACCCAGGCCCAAAGACATCAAGCCCTGGCCCATAAGTGGAGAAGGGACCCTAGCCATGACCCAAGGAGAAGCCACAATCATGTAGCCGCCGTCTTGCATGCCGGAGCTGCCCCTGATGCAGTTCAACCGCCAACAAGTCCCACCCACCGTCGAGAAACGATCCGCCCCCAGCCTGGAAACCCCAACCAGGAAAACAAGACGCGGCCGAACCCCACGGCAACACCATTCTAGACGAAACTATGACCAATTTGCACCAGCCAAAGTCCGACTGTCGACTCCCATTCCAACTCGAACTCCGCCGTCGACGCTTGCCATCCAAACCTGAAGACGGCCTCCAACCCCGATCCCATCCAGATCTGGATCGCTCGACCTACACCCCGCCACCTCCAGCCAAGCACGCCTGCAAGCAGCCATACCAAAACGGCGAAACGCTTCAACACCGTTGTCATCAAAAATAGAACCACCATCAAAAAAACACCCGCCACCATCGAGGGCAGCAAAAAGCAGGAACAGAAGGAGACATAGGCCTCTCCAATTCCAAAACAATATCCCCATCAAAGAAGGAGAAGTGCAGGACTCGAAAACCTAAGAAATTAGGTTTTGTTCCCAAACCCTAGTAGAGCTAAGTAAACTAATGTGACAAAAACTTTATTATAGTTATAATGTATAATAAGTTTCAACGAGTTATCAGCCTTGTAATTCTTGGTTCTATAAAAGTAAGATATTGGAGAAAATTAATAGTCATTTTTATCAACCAGAATTTATATGCTTGTAACTTCATAAAAATCTCCAAAGTTAAATCTCTATTTTGTATTTTTTTTTTTTTTTAGATAACTCTCTTTAGTTGTGGTTTCTCTATAGAACATTCTTCTACAACAATATACCTATTTATAGGTTGATCATTGATTCAACAGCAGAATGCTTTGTTTAAGGTGGAAGAACAACCCAGGTTTAGCCAAAAGGTCGATTAAGAGAATTGATAGAGCCGCAAGCCGCGCTCTTTCTATTCAACAATTCTTCTGACTCAGTATCACTGACTCAAACTCTAGATATGTTTGATGAATTCTTCATTCACACGCCCATTTATAACAGATGAAGCGAGACGTCACTCAACTTTGTTACGCTAATTAATGTATCAAATTCATCTCTCATTCAAAATTTCATTTAACTTTATATTTTATAAGGTTAGAAAAAACAATTAATTAGGTTTGCAGATGATAGTATATTTGGAAAGATTAATTCTTTTTGTCGGAGAATTCAATACCAATTTTTGCAATTTGATTTTTTGATGCCATAAACTCATAAACTCTAAAACTGCATTGGTGATATCATTTCAGTGCATTAACCAAAAAGCAAGGTTCGAAAAATAGCTAGGCGCTAGTCGAGCGGTGGGCTGGGGAGGAGCGCCCAGGTGCCTAGGCGGACGCCTAGACGGAGCCTAGGCGGTTTTGTATTTTTAAATTTTTATAGCATTTAACTAAATATTTATGTAAATAAATATTTATTTATCTCTTAAAAATTAAATATTTGCTTAATTTTTTTTTAGAAGATAAATATTTGCTTAATTAAATAAAGGAAGCAACGCTTCTAATTGTAATTTTGGTTGGCCTGAGCATAGGGGTCATCATGGGCCGGGCTAGGGTCGGCCCTACCCTAAATTTTAGGGCTTAGGGTCGGGCCGGGCCGGGCCGGGCCTAGTCAAAGTCAACAAAATTTAGGGTCGGGTCAGGGCTTAAATATGCTAACCCTTACCCGCCCGAAAAGCCCGATCCGTTAGGGCCGGGTCGGGCCGGCCCTCAAATAGGGCCAAATAGGGCCGAAATGTGCCAAAAAAGGGCCTTATTTTGTTTAACAAAAAAAAAACATTATTTTTTTCTTCTCAAAATATGGCTTAATGGTATATATTGGTAATAAAAGACTCATTGTTTTTTATTGAACATATTTAAGACACACACCGAAGGTGGAAGTCACTGAAATTTTTACCACTACCATATATTCATATACGGACGACATCCAACGGTGCATTTTAAAAAATTCCATTTCGTCCCCCATTTTGCTCATGGAGGATAACAAGCCTAATAAACGAGTTATACTACATTAATAGGCATATAAGGATTAAGTGCGATCCAAAAATTTTGAAATGGAAATCGACCAATCTGAAAATTCTCATATGTTTATACAATAGTGATAGGTATTGTGTAAAGAAATTAGGCCGATCCGCCGTGAATAAGGCACCTAACGGAGCGGTCAACGCTTTGCACAAGCAAACTTCCCTAAGGGGAGCGGCACCATGCGCGGACAAACGTTGCGGAATTTTGACATCCATAAGTAGACCCCCTACCCATGAGAGTGTGGGATCTGAAAGATCGAAAAAAGTGAATTGCCAAGGACTGGTTAAGAGCATATTTGTTTTATGTTCTATTTAGGGTATTGAGTTGACCGGGTAGATCGAGGTCCAACCGAATGCGGAAATTGTTGAAATTTCTACCACTAACATATATTCATATGCAAACAACATCCAGCGGTTCATTTTAAAAAATTCCATTTCGCCCCCCATTTTGCTCATGGAGGGTAACAAGCCTAATAAACTAGTTATACTACATTACAAGACATATAAGGATTATGTGCGATCCAAAAATTTTGAAATGAAAATCGATCAATCTGAAAATTCTCATATGTTTATACAATAGTGATAGGTATTGTGTAAAGAAATTAGGCCGATCCGCCGTGAATAAGGCACCTAACGGAGCGGTCAACGCTTTGCACAAGCAAACTTCCCTAAGGGGAGCGGCACCATGTGCGGACAAACGTTGCGGAATTTTGACATCCATAAGTAGACCCCCTACCCATGAGAGTGTGGGATCTGAAAGATCGAAAAAAGTGAATTGCCAAGGACTGGTTAAGAGCATATTTGTTTTATGTTCTATTTAGGGTATTGAGTTGACCGGGTAGATCGAGGTCCAACCGAATGTGGAAATTGTTGAAATTTTTACCACTAACATGTATTCATATGAAAACAACATCTAGCGGTTCATTTTAAAAAATTCCATTTCGTCCCCCATTTTGCTCATGGAGGGTAACAAGCCTAATAAACTAGTTATACTACATTAATAGGCATATAAGGATTATGTGCGATCCAAAAATTTTGAAATGAAAATCGATCAATCGGAAAATTCTTATATGTTTATACAATAGTGATAGGTATTGTGTAAAGAAATTAGGCCGATCCGCCGTGAATAAGGCACCTAACGGAGCGGTCAACGCTTTGCACAAGCAAACTTCCCTAAGGGGAGCGGCACCATGCGCGGACAAACGTTGCGGAATTTTGACATCCATAAGTAGACCCCCTACCCATGAGAGTGTGGGAGCTGAAAGATCGAAAAAAGTGAATTGCCAAGGACCGGTTAAGAGCATATTTGTTTTATGTTCTATTTAGGGTATTGAGTTGACCGGGTAGATCGAGGTCCAAACGAAGGCGGCAATTGCTGAAATTTCTACCACTAACATATATTCATATGCAAATAACATCCAGCGGTGCATTTAAAAAAAAAATTCCATTTCGTCCCCCATTTTGCTCATTAAGAAGTTAACATTACATTGGCAAAATGGTTTCAACTCGACCAATTGATTATTTTTAGTTATTTTGATTACTTGATTTATTTCAAAATTGGTATTACATGAATATATTGTCCAATTTGAAATAATAGCTTTGTAATTATTACAGTTAATTAGTTAACAGTAATTATTGGTAAATATTAAAATACCCATAAGATTATATTAAAATGGCGGCGTTTTTGCCGAATTAACGGTTAATTCTTTAAAAAAAAATTATTATTTTCTTCTCCAAATATGGCTCAATTTAAAAGACTCATTTCCTAATATGGCAGATTGAAATAATTTTCTACACTTCCTGTGAGGGTTCTTTTGAATTAAGCAAGACTAGGCCAAAATTAACTCAATAACTTGATGTTAATGAGAGAATCTTGTGCGTGATTCAGATATTGAGTGAGGCTTGACAGCGTGAGGACGGTGTGGGAGCTAGAAACACACTGCGGTGAGAGAATTTGGGGATTTTTGAATTTAGGTTTCTGGAAGATGAGTTTGAAGGGGGGGTTTTGGGAGGATAATGGCTAAGAGCTGGGTTCTGTGCTTAAAGGTTTGGAAGCTTGAAGAGTTGGAGACTTTTGGATGTTGCTAAGCTTTCTGGGTTATTGCTCGATGATCATTTCAGTCCCAAGACTCTCCTTTTATAGGCTCAATTGGAGGAGTGTTATGGTGGCTCGGGGTCTTTGGTTTTCTGGGTAAAATGCTTCTCCTTCAGCATACAGGATTTTTGCCTTAAAATCTGGGAGATTAGAGCTTACTTGAGAGATGGAGTCTTGGAAAAAGGAGAAGGTCGTTGCCGTGAGCAAAGGTTGCAGCAGAAACAGCTGCGGTGGCACAAAACCTGGAACGAAGTTGAAGGGGAAGCTAGGGAATTGTGAGCTCATCGTTCAAGGGGGAAGGGGATATCCGTCCACCGGTCGGGAAGTTTCCTTCTTGCCAACTGATAGGGAAGATCGATGTTTCTCCTGGATCTTTGGGTTGACTGGTATATTTAGGAGCTGCGGGGAAAAGGAAAATAAGCTAGAAGAAAGACGGGGAAGGCTGGACTATCCTATTTCTTTTCTTTGGGCTTTGAGTTTTGAGGGAAAAAAGGTTGACCCAAATTCTACATTCACCAATTCGCTATTGATTTAAATTACCGGGCTTGGATCTCGAGCCCAAGATCGAGACCACCGACGATGCTAAATCAATAGACGAGCGTAGTGTGTTTCCGTAACCTTCCACACCACACCCACTTCTGCAAGCCCCAAAAATGCATGGATGTGGCTTGGGTCCACATCTAGGGTGCGTTTGCTTGGCGGGTTAAAATCGAGAGACGGGCATAAAATTATGTAGTTTTACAGAATTTTATACAAATTGCGTGTTTATGCTAAAATATGTCGCGACGACATATTTATTTGCCTTTTGATTTTTTGAGTACCAACACTTCCATAGTTTTATACATATAACACATGTAATAGAAAATAACAAAAATAAAATATAAATTTTAGGGTCTGGTTAGGGCCGGGCTTTATTTGTGTGACCCATACCCTACCCTAAATAAAAAAGGGTCGGGCCGGGCGGGCTTAGGGCCCAAGGGCCATATGATGAGGCCTACCTGAGCACATGTCACCACGTGCCATCCTATCTCTTTTATTTCTCTTGACAAACACAGCCTGAGCCACACATTTACTTTCTTCTATTCTACTTTCTCTCTCTCTCTCTTTGAAACATCAGACTCTCTCTCTCCCTCTCGACGAAACCAACAGCCATGACCTCCTCTCTCTCTCTCTATCTATCCAAGCCGTAAACTCCATTAAACAACCTGCAACTCTAAAAACATGAGGACTGAGCCACATAGCGAAAGAGAATGACAGAGACCTCAATGATTCAGGGTTCCAGAGCTAGGAAAACCGCCCAGACCACCCAGACGGGCGCCCAGGCCGCCTAAATTCTCTCCGCCTAAGCCCGTCGATTACCACTTACTCGCCTCGGTCTCCTGCCGCCCAGCGCCTAGGCAGCCTGGGCGGCCGTTTTTTAGAACACTGCCAAAAAGAAAGCACACAATGAGGCAATAACCGAACAAATGAACAATACAACACTTTGAATATATGTAGCTCTAATCCCTCTTACCAAATTAGGTGATCTTGTGTATTCAGTATTTTACTATGAAAAATTAGATCATTTTAACGTCAACTTATCGAGTTATTTTTCCGTTATGTCACTACTATGTCAAAGCAAATGGAGTAGCCAATAGAGCACTCTTTGCTAGTTGGTGCTTGTTAGAATACAAGTATTTTGTAGAGATTCCTGATATTATTTGGGGACATACTCTAGTTGTTTATTGTAATCAGGAGTTTAGGCTCAATGTCCCCCCCCCCTTGTATTCAACAGTTTCATTAATCAAGACTTGAGGGCAGCTACACCAGCCCTTCATTCAAAAAAAAAAAAAAAACGTCAACTTATAAGGATTTCATTCAGATCTAGTGGAAAGTATGGGTACCGATTTTTTGGCTAACTATACAATATTTTATGAGTCACATTCATCTCGCATGAGGATGCTACTTATATGGCCAACAATTTGAGTCACTGAACTACCGTAACTACAATGCATATTCATGCTTTATGCTACCAACATCTAATCAACATAAAAAAAAAATTGGGGAAATGTCCATTTATCCAAATTTGAGTTACACTAACCCCACTTACCCAAACATCTTATGAGATTACTTAGGCTCAGTTTGGCCCTGCTGGGATTATGGATTATCAGCTTTTTTATTAAATTAAATTGGTTGATGCGTTTGGTGAAGTAAGAAACTGCAACTTATTTCTCAAGTTCACAACTTCCAATGCAGATTATAGAAGTTGGCTAAACCATGCTTTTAGAAGCAGCTGCCAATAGAAGTAGCAAGTGGATATTTTAAAATACCAAAGGAGTCCTCATCTCCTCATAATCTCCTTTCCCAGTTCCTCTGTTCCATCTATCTCACCAAACACTTAACAACTTAAGTTTACAGCTGATTATTCTAAAAGCACAGCAGAAGTAGTTTTTTAATAATCACAGCTTCACCAAACTCGACCTTACTCAATAAATTACATATCTTTTGCCCTAATACCCAATTAAGTATATATTTTTATTTTTTTGGTCTATTTTTGGGACAATTTTGCCCTCTCTCTCTTTGTCACTTAGAGAGAGAGAAGTCATCGGAGACTTCACCGGACTGCGGCGACCGGGGACCAAAGTCCAACGTCCAGTTTTATTGCCTCCCAATAATACCCAATAAACTTTTTATCCCCCCCCCCAATAAAAATCTATTGGGTTTTATTGGGGGTCAATAAAAGTCTCCGGCGGCTTCTGGCAACCTCCGGACTGGTGACCGAAGTCAGGCGACCAGTTATATTGCCCCCCAATAATACCCAATAAAATTTTATTGCCTCCTAATAAAAATTTATTGAATTTTATTGGGAGTAATAAAAGTCTCCGGTAACCTATAAAATCTTTGACGACCTCTTTGTGGACCTCTCGCAACTAGTTACTGGTGATCGGAGTCCCGCGTCAAGTTTTATCGCCCCCCATTAATATTCAATATACTTTTTATCCTCCCCCCCCCCCCCCCCCCCCCAAATAAAAAATTATTGGGTTTTATTGGGGGATAATAAAAGTCTCTGCCGAGCTATTTGGGAATCTCTTGAAACCTCCTGACCGGTGACTGGAGTCCGGCATCCGGTTTTATTGTCCCCCCAATAATACCTAACAAACTTTTTATTGCCCCCAATAAACCTTTTATTGGGTTTTATTGGGGGGTAATAAAAGTCTCTGGATATCTCTTTGGGAACCTCAGATCGATGACTAGAGTCCGGCGAAGTCTCTAATAACTTTTCAATTATTCGGAGGGTAAACTTATATTTTTACCTTTAAATTGTGTAAGTGGGCACACAAATATTTTAGTGGAGTCAGAGCATCTTTAGCAATGCTAGCCATTTTTTAGTTAAATTTTAGTTAAAGTAGCTAAAAAGTCATTTTGGCTAGCGACTTTAGAAATACATCTGCATCAGTGCTCTCTATTTTAGCTAGTTTCGAATTTATATTATTTTTTAAATGAAGATTAAATTGTTTAAATGTATTTATAAATTACATAAAAGAACTCAAAATGAATGTTTTAAATTATAGAAAGTCTCATCTCGCTCTCTATATTTAGGAGCGAGATAGCTAAAAGTTATTATAGAGAGCCACTTAGGAGTCTGGTGCAGCTACTAAAATATATAAAAAACTAAACATGCTCTCCAAAATATCTAAGGGGTCAAAATAGAGAGTCAGATAAAGATGCTCTAAGTGAGCATTTATTGAGCCCAAATTAGGTAAATGGTCAAGAGCCCAAATAACTTATAGCACATTTTCAACCAACCTTGCAGTTCTAGGTGCTATATATTTTATTATGCTGATTTCAAGGTATTGGAGTAAATTAATAATCAAGTTATCATATTAGTTATGGATCAATATAATATGCATGTTCAAAATAACAACGTACTATACTCAATTTCAAAATATAAACATTGGCATTACCTTCGGAAAATCAAGGTGGCTAAAGTCTAAAGACTAGCTAGAACTCTGCTTTTGATTTAATTTTTAGTTTTGTGGCCAATACAAATGTATTTATATTGGCATTACCTTCGGAAAATCAAGGTGGCTAAAGACTAGAAGTCTGCTTTTGATTTAATTTTTAGTTTTGTGGCCAATACAAATGTATTTGTATCAAACAGTATCATTATAAAACCTATTCATGAAATGAAATTTAGCCTCTACATTTCAGAGGTTTTTACCTAAAGTTAATTCAGTTTATGGTCTCAGAGCCAGTCATGCATGTGCCCCATGTGTGAAGCCTAACAACTACATGTACGTGCTCTATGTCAGTATGTCACTCGGTATAAGTATCTAACTATTTGATTTGAATTCTGTCACAGATCAGGGATTGTGTAATAATGTGAAGTATTATCTCACATTGAAGAGAAATAATTGAATTAGAGCCTATGATGAAGAGACAATAATGGCTATTTGTCAGTGTATAACCCTTACAAAAATTTGGGGCTCTCCGGTCTCCACCTTGCCAATTTTTTTTTTTGATGACACTCCACCTTGGTATCAACCAAAAATGAAACTTAGTGGCAGTAACGTGTCTGCTCTAGGTAGGCGGCGAGTTCCTTGCTTGGTCAAATGGTCGCTGCCTCCTAGTGGCAGGGTGAAACTTAGTGTCACTGGATGTATTTTCCAGTGGCAACATGATGGGAAAGCTGTGCGTATGGAAATTATGCTATGTTGTAATCGAGTTGCAGATCGAGTTATCTTTCCGTTGTGTCACCGCTGTGTGACATGTGTCAAAGCAAATAGAGTCGCCAGTAGAGCGATATTTGCTAGTTGGTGCTTAGTTGAATACAGTTGTTTAGTGGAGACTCATGATAGTATTTCAGGATGTTCTCTCAGTGCGTATTGTAATCAGGGGTTTAGGCTCAATGTCCTCCCCTTGTATTCGACAGTTTCATTAATCAAGGCTTGAGGGCAGCCGCACCACCCTTTCTTAAAAAAAAAAAAAAAAAAAAAAAAAAAAAATGAAACATTTCAATAACAAGTTTATACAAAATAAGATTATACAAAATAACTTGGATTACTTATGTTCTCAGCTGCCAATTTGGCATAGTGGTCCAGTAACTTTTGTTGTGGACACCAAGTCCCTAGTTCGAGACTTGCAACACGCTGTTTTTCTTCTTCTTTGTTTTTGGTATATAAAAGGGATAATATACAAATCTCCGTACAATACAATACTAATATATGTATTGTATGCTTCTTCTAGCCCACTTTTCTATATTTTTCATGTGGCTTTCACACCAATAAGGTCTCGTCCAAGACAATTACGTACCGTTGGAATATATATAGATTACATATACATATTGTTTTTTTATGTTTTAATATTATTAATATTTTTTTTTTGTCCTAGCAAACTAAAATTTCTAACTCCGCCACTGAGTACGAGTCAAAAAGCGTATTGAATATTAGATCACTGCATATGAGTTATATATTTGTGACTATCGTCTATTATCTATTGCAATAGAAATGACCATTATCTATTGCAATAGAAATGACCATATATAGGTTGTATATAGTTGTTTTGAGATATCACGCTAATACGAACAACCATTGCAACCAACATTAATTGTAGAATATAATTTTTTGTGAAATTTATAAGTTGGTTTTGTGAAACCATAACAGTCATCGGATCTAATTATGTATTTATGCTTTCTAGAAATTTCTCACTTGATTCCACTTTTTCCCCAATTTATGTACTGTATATGCTTTCAATATATGTCTCTGGTTCCTAATTCGATAGCATGCAGTACCCTGCTCAAAAATAGTCAAATTACTGATAGGGCCAGTTCAGAGCAAATGTTCCGGCTGGACTTCACATTTTGCCCAATAGGTTCATACCCACCCAAACCACTTTGTCTCTTCAATTAGTAAAAAGATACACTATGCCAACTCCAATCCATCATTCTGGTTGGGACATTGCCCTTCACAATGTCCCTTGATCAATCCTATCATCGTTCTAATAAGTAACCAGATGAGCTTCTATATTGTTATGTTTTTGGTACATAATTGAGATTTGGATTTGTTAGACAAAGCTTGCTTGCACGACAACTACATAGATTTGATTGAATCATGTGACAAGACAACCCTCCCCAGTAAAACGTATTAAAATAACGACACTCCTTATACAAGTTGAAGTTGAATATATACCTCCTAGACAAGTTAGCTAGAAAGCTTTCTTGACTAACACTTCTCTTTGGAGAAGGAAGGGAACTGCTCTGTATTGGTTGTTCTTGGTCCCCTCCTCCCTGGAATCGTTTGGCCTCGATCTGTTTTTGCCTTTCCTCGATCTCCATCAAGCTAAGCTATTTGAGTATGAAGATTCTCACGGTTAGGGTTGACAAAAGTACGTACTCATTTCATTACATGTCAGTTACCATTTACCTCTTCCCTCGGTGTATTTAGAAAGGGTAAAGCCCATATAGGACCATTAAGTGATCAAACCAATGAGAGATAAGAGGGAGGGAGATTGGGGATTTTAGGTACCAATCTAGTATTTGTACTATCACATTTTCACGCTCCAAATTATTTTACAGCGGATTGTAAAATTTTTTGAGACAACTTAGCTGTCCTCTAGTTCTTGCCTATAACGAAACATAGCAGTGATGAAAATTCTTAGATACTTTACAGACATCAACAATCTATATTAGGCAATCTTTAGCTAAAATTAAGCCACACTTTTAGCTAATCAAATCCACCGAATACCAATGCACGCATAAACCACATGGTGGGGAAACCGCATGTTGGGGATGTACGTTTGAGCAACAACTAATTCACTATGATGTAGTGGTACTAATGAATGCATAAACCATAATCATTAGGCAAGCAATAATGGGAGAAGAATCAGTAGGATTCTATATTTGAGCTAAGATTTTAGATGTCATAAAATCATGATTTGCAATTATTTAGTTAGATATTTAACAATACTTTTATGGGGACCAAATTGCATAATTTCCGATTAGTCATTTATTGGTTGTAGAGTTTTTTTTATTTTTTTTTTATTTTAATAATATCATGTTGATATATTAATGCTTAGGCCAGAAATGACCATTACATATCCTCCCTCTACCATCTATGGGTAGATAAAGAGTTTGTGGTAAACCACAGCGATACATAGATTAGGTCCAATCATTTGACGGTACCCATGCTCACTTATTCAAGAAATTAAGCCTATAAACTATGTTACCAAAGACAAGTAAATAGGCATAGTTCAAAAGAAAATAAACTAAATCTTCTCCTTGCCCTTAATACTATGGCTAGGAGGCTTACTAGGGCAAATCACACTAAGCACTTCTTCAGCAGAAACCTTCTTAGTCTTGGAGGAGTTATTGTTTTTCACAAGGTTCTAAAAAACGCTAGGCGCTAGTCGGGCGGTGACCCGGGGGCGAGGCGGTTTTTTTTTTTAATTTTTAAATTATTTTTATGACCTATAATAATATAAAATAAAAATATTTAAAGTCTAAAAATTAATTATAAATATAAAAATAGTCAAAATATAGAATAAATTAGGGTTTAGGGCCGCCTAGAACCACCTAGTCCCCACCTAGCACCGCCTAGCACCACCCAAGCAGCACCGCCTAGCCCGCCTAGTCCCCGCCTAGTAGCCCAGCGCCTAAGGGCAACGCCTAGGCCAAAATCCGATCGGCTCCTTACCGCCTAGGCCGTTTTTTAGAACATTGGTTTTTCTAACCCAAAGGTCTACCTCTCTTCTTCTTTTGTTCCACCTTGGCCAGTTGCATGGCTTCCTTTGGGATCAAACCTTCCTTAGGTACTAGAACACCACCTGGAGCTTCAATCAAACCGAGAGATTTAGCAGAGAATTTGGTGTGAAATTCTGGGACTTTCAGCTTCTTTGGTAGCATAGATGAACTAGCTGCAGCATCACTCTCACCAAAGTGAATTTTCAGCTTTGTAGGTCGGCCTCTCTTTGCAGCAGATTGTTCAGCTATCACGGGGACTAAGGCTAATGTGTTGTTCTCTTCAGCAGACCTCAAATCTTCACTCCTCAGCACAATGGGACGGCGAGGTTTGTGCATAGTTGGAGTACCAAACAAGTTTCGAGCAATTGGAGGCAGTACAGGTGTCTGCACTCCCTGAAACCGGAAAGCACCATTTTGGAAGCGGAGATCAAAGAATCCAGGGAACTGGGAGGCCAGAGATGTACCAGTTGTAACCTGCTCATCAGCTTTGTCATGCACCACCGGTGCATCACCATTAGGGCAGACTCCCTGTTCATGGAAAATAAGATTGCAGGCCCTGCACTTGCCATGTAAGTTCTCAAAGAAAAAGGTTATTTCTTTCACAACACTAGGGATGATTTTGAGCATACGTTTTAGAAAGAAAGGATGCAAAATAGCATGTGCAACATGAACCCTAATATGGCCTTTGTTATCAGACAATTTTTTATCAAAGTCCAGATATTTTCCCGCAACAGAAGCAACATTCATAATGGTTTTTTTCTCTTCTAGGGCTGGCGGAATACCTATAATTTTGACCGAAAAGAATAGCAGGTTCATTGGGACAACAAGCGGATCCTCGAAGCCATCATATTGCTGCAGCAGAACAGGGGCATGGCTAAAGTACCACGGCCCTCCCCGGAGTACTTTGTTCCGGTCTCTCTTCTGATCAAAAGTGAAAACATACCATCCCTGTGTACGATCCTGCACCTTGAAGCCTCCTTTAAGGACCCAAATACATCAAAAATGACGTTGGAGATCTGGGGCTTCAAAAGGTTTCTTCGTCAGAGCTTTGGCCGGAAGGAAAGCTTGAGAGGTTGATCTGTGTCCTGTGCCATTCAAATGGGAGATGTCCACAACATCAGAGCCCGCTAGGGCTAGGGAAGCAGCAAAGCTCGCCGGAACGTCGTCAATGGACGTCATGCTTGCAGTGGTAAAGGGTGCGCAGCCGTGAAAGAGAGGCTAGGGTTTGGGGTTTTTTGGGAGCGGCTACTGTAGTTGCTTAGGGTTTTTCAAAGCTCCTAGAGTATTGGTTGTAGAGTCAAAGAGCTAACAATTTGAATAATTTTTTGTCCAGACGATCTCTAAAGGAAAAGAAAAGAGATAGATAATTCTGATGTAAATTTTGTTAAAATAGTATTTCACTACACAATCAACAAATTTTGGTACATGTCAGTAAATGTTCTATTTTTTCTCAATAGCATTTGATCCAATTTTACTCGATAATCTCTCAATATTTGTTTTTGCCGCTACATACATACAAACACATGAATTCTTTTCATTATTTTTGGGTTTTTATTTTTCATAATTTTCTCCGTTAATCAAAATAAATTGTCTGCCAGTACTTGGTCTATTCTGTGCTGAGAGACACCTCTTTTTAACACGAGTTTTGTTACTCTCTGGCCATCATATATATAAGTAATGCTGGTACATGGATGGTTTTGAGTTTTGACTTATCACTTGACATGAACAAGAGAGAGCATGTACGTACTCTGTTTCTAGATTCCAATCCAAGGCAAGAAACCCTAAAAAGTACAAAGTAAAAAAGAGGGAAAATTATGAATTGAAATATTGAATGATAAAAGATGCTCCACCGGCCAGGGCCTTTAGCTGTGACCTAATAAGACCCCCCAGCCACAAGGTCCACCCTACCACCCTTTTCTGATGCTTATTATGTTATGCCTACTCCAGTGGGGTGGTCCTACTGGAAAAACACTACTCTAGCTCTCACTCAACACTCCACACTCAACAGTCAAAATCCACTTGCCCCTTTTATATGCCATCTCGAGGTAAAACCAGTGGACATATTTTTGGTTTAATAACATTAGACTTGGTCCCCTACAGTCTAGTTTTTTTTTGGGGATGAAGGTTATTAAAGGGCAATGCCCAGAGGGAACCCTACAGTCTAGTTTAATTTCACTTTGTTTTCAGACATTCTTAATTTTAGTAATTCAAAACTGTGTAGTTGATATCTTAATATATTATAGGAGACAATCACGCTTACGAGGAAATCTTGAGTTCAACTCTCTTTAATTCTTTATTATTATTGTGTACAAAATAGTCCTCCTCTACAAGTCTACCACTTGATACAGTGGTGGACCTAGAAAATAAGTTATGCGAGGACGAATTTAAACCGTAATAGCTAACGAAAATTGAAATCCTTATCCATCCATTTTCAAAAAATAATTTATGCATAAAACATATGAAAATAAGGAGAAATTTTTATGATATTAGATTAAACATATATAAAATTATCATAATCATGACACTTGTGGGGGCAAAAGCTGCATAATACACATTCAAATGCATAAAATTGTCCAGCGCTTCTGTATATAATAGTGCATATGTGATGATGTAGTGTGGGCTGCCGCCCACACTACCCTTATGTTAGGTCCGCCAGTGACTTGATACATAAGTAATGTTTACTGTTTTTTTGTTGTTGTTGAGTATAATAGACAAATTTTTTCTCCACCTCATCTATCACATAATGTCAGTGAAATTATTTAAATCTATAACATTCGTGATGAACACATTTCACCAACTTTATTTACTTGTATTGTGTGCTTATGTCTTCCTCTTTATGCAAATATTTATGTACTGGAATGCTGACTGCTGTTTAAAACACTTTTTCACATTGCCAAAAAAAAAAAAAACAGCATGTTTTATGTACTTGGCAAAACAGATCACCTCTTATTCCGTAACACTTTAAATATATGACCATCATTGATGTTAAAATTTGCATGACCTCTTTTGGTTATCTTTACTTGATCCGTTTATATAAATTCCATATGTCCTAATTTGTGTTCAATAATCAATTTATGCTTTGGTTCGTGTGAAAAAAAATTAAAAGATATTGGTACAATGCCAAGATGAGATTGAAATGACATATTGGAGAAAATTAAACAAATTACAGTAAACTAAAATGCTGAAGATGACATTATAGGAGATAGCGTTCGATCCTAATACATATGAGTATGTGCATTATAGGAGATATGTTGTAAGTAATATTGTTCACGAGACTAAATCAAGGAACATGTAATTAACTCGCCATGTTTCATCTCTAAAAAAAAAATGTTTGTATATGTTAGTTTAATTTCGGTGTGTGTATCGAAAATAGAAGCATATACTATAACCATTTTGTACTCAATTTGGAAAAATAGAAACCTATATTTTGTCCAACCAGTCATGAGGTATGGTTAATGAAAACTCTTATGAACCAGCTAATTGTGTTTAATCTATCTCTTAACCTTACTCACTAAAGCAAAGTGACCATTAGTCTAGCTGTTTTACACAAGTTCAGGACTTCAGGACCAAATGACCATTAGGTACTTGAAGAGTTCAAGTCCAGTCAGACCCAGAATCAAGAATCAAACGGTAACAAGCTGCCGCACTAATACAACCATCACCAATATATTTATGCCTTTGGGGTCCCCTATGTTGAAGCCAGTGCCTCACGGCTGGCAATCATGTGGAGCTTTCTTAGAGATCTGAACGTTGCAACACCCTGTTATTATTTATATCTGTTTGAATTCGGTTTCCTCCTTTTCTTTTCCAAATCCAGACGACAATAGTCAAATAAAACCACACCTACGCGTGGGACTGTAATGTTTTTTTTTCCTATCTCCATGGTTCTTATGAACTGGCTATTGGCTGTCACTCCCCTCTTTCTGTCTCTAAAATTGCTTACTTTATCTCCCATAAGAGCCATGAATGGTGACCGGTCACCGACAAAAGCTTAGCTCTATTGCTTGGGATCAGACCTCAAAACCAACCAACCATTGTTTCCTCTCTTGTTTTTTTTCCTTTAAGCCAAGAAAAAATGCCACTATCCAACACACAATACTAGTATTAGAGAGAGAAAAAGAGCCGTTCTTTCTGTCCCAGTGTCTCACACACACTCTCCATCTCTCTCTCTCTCTCTCTCTCTCTCTCTCTATACTCCAGCGGTTCTGTTCTGTTCTGGTTCTGTTCTCTTTTCTCTTTTCTTTTTTCTCTCTCTTTTTCTGTCTGATAATGTAAACAAAAGAAGGGAAAAGAAATTGGCTTTAGAGTTTTGTAAAACACATTTGTAAAAGTCTTGGCGGAGAGAGAGAGAGAGAGATGGCTTTCAAGAGCTTTTTCACTCTGTTTCTCATCCACATTTGCTTATTTGCGAGCTTGAGTTACGCTGAAGATCCAAGCTTTTACCACGAATTTGAGGTCTCTTACATCACTGCCTCTCCTCTTGGTGTTCCTCAACAGGTCTGGTTCTAGCTGCTTTCTCTGTCTGGCTTGTTTCTTCATATTTTCCAGCTACTTTAGATTTCATAAAGTTTGAATCTTTAGCTTCAGATCTGCTAAATGTACTTGTAGTTTGAAAATCTGAGCTTAGAGTGCTAGTGCTAAGCTTATAGTGATGTCAAGTAGTGAGCTTTTGTGGTTGGTTCTAGTGATTGTTTCTGAATCTGCATTGCCTTGTAGGTTATTGCCATTAATGGAAAATTTCCAGGTCCTGTTATTAATGTGACTACTAACAACAATGTCGTTGTCAATGTTCGGAACAAATTGGATGAGAATCTACTCTTTACTTGGTAAGATTTACTGTGATGTGCTTATGATTTTCAAGCAGATACATTGTTGTTATATATATATATATATATGGATTGGTATACTGAAATTGGATTTGTGTTATAGGGCTGGAATTCAGCAGCGGCGGAGTTCGTGGCAAGATGGAGTTCTTGGAACCAATTGTCCAATTCCCCCAAAGTGGAATTGGACGTACAATTTTCAGGTTAAGGATCAGATTGGGAGCTTCTTTTACTTCCCATCTCTTAATCTCCAGAGAGCATCTGGAGGGTTTGGCGGTTTTATTATAAATAACAGGGCCGTAATTTCCATTCCTTTCGCAACCCCAGATGGGGATATAACCATTATGATTGGTGATTGGTACACAAGAAACCATACGGTAAGTACTTAGTAAAATTTTCAACTCCTCTTAAGTACATATTTGAGATTGGTAGAGTAACACGCTTGATGATGATGGTTCGTTTTGAAATGTAGGCTTTGAGGAAGACCCTTGATGCAGGGAAAGGCCTTGGGATACCAGATGGTGTTCTCATCAATGGGAAAGGCCCTTACCAATACAACACTACACTTGTCCCGGATGGCATTGATTACGAAACAATTGATGTACACCCAGGTGAGTGTTAGCTACTATTTCTTGATCATATTACAAATTATGAAATGCAGTAATTTTGGGAATGTTTCCAGTGTGAATTTAGTTTTGTTCTGTGCATGTCACTATGATTATGTCTTGAAAGCCAGATGCATATGTGTTTTTTTCTATCTTGCTAGCAATTTGAGTTTATTTGAGCATAAAAATTCTGCTCACAAGCATTACTTTAAACCATTTCTGGACAAGCAAAATTAAGTAAGTTAGAGCAATGTTCCATACAACTGGAATGACTGCTCTGTCCATCAGCTTTGCTTTATCTGCTGATTGCCATTGGCATGTAATATCAATGACCCTGGTTTCAGAAGTGAAAGCTTAAGTCCTGGCTTACTACTCATACTTAGGTGTTTTGGACTGACTTATCACTTTAAATCTATGATCATTTCAGTTGTTATTTGTACACTATTAGTAACTGTAGGAAAATGGTGCTTGAAATTGATATCTATGCATAAAGACATGCCAAGTCATTTCACATGTCAATATGCATTATTTACAAGGAACTTTTTGTGAGCGCATTGATTGTAGTTAAACTCTCCGAACTTCCAATGACAATGATGTGATTTTGATCAGGCAAAACTTACCGTCTTCGCGTACACAACGTTGGAGTGTCAACTACTCTAAATTTCAGGATTCAGAACCACAATCTGCTTCTAGCAGAGTCAGAGGGATCATATACAGTGCAACAGAATTATACGAGCTTAGATATACATGTCGGACAATCTTATTCATTTCTGTTAACAACGGATCAGAATGCAAGTAGTGATTATTATATTGTAGCAAGTGCTAGATTTGTGAACGAGTCACATTGGCAAAAAGTTACTGGAGTTGGGATCCTGCGCTATTCTAATTCCAAAGGAAAGGCAGCTGGTCCCCTCCCACCACCACCAAGTGACGAATTTGACAAAACCTTCTCGATGAACCAGGCCAGATCCATCAGGTGTGTTCTCTTGTAATATTTTTAGATTCGGTTTACTAACTTTTATATTATATTTA
Organism: Rosa rugosa; assembly: GCF_958449725.1. NCBI lineage: Eukaryota > Viridiplantae > Streptophyta > Magnoliopsida > Rosales > Rosaceae > Rosa > Rosa rugosa. The sequence continues at coordinate 41,543,067 of NC_084823.1, forward strand.
GATTATTCAGTCTTGAACAATTTCCTGACTGGTTTATCCATATAAACCTCTTTCTGAAAATTTGCCAACTTTTGCAGATGGAATGTATCAGCTAGTGGTGCACGTCCTAATCCACAGGGATCTTTTAGATATGGCTCCATCAATGTAACTGATGTTTATGTCTTGAAAAACAAGCCACCAGTAATGATCAATGGGAAACGCCGAGCAACACTAAGTGGAAACTCATTTGTAAATCCTGCCACACCAATCCGGCTAGCTGACCAGTACAAATTGAAGGGTGTGTATAAGCTTGACTTCCCAAAAGGGCCACTTACTGGAGCACCCAGGATGGAGACATCTGTGATTAATGGAACATTTAGAGGATTTATTGAAATCATACTTCAGAACAATGACACCAAGATGCAGAGTTACCACGTGGATGGATATGCATTTTTTGTTGTTGGGTGGGAATTCCTTGAAGTTTATTGCATCGAACATGTTTGTGAAGTGTTTTCTATACCTCTCAGTGCCTTTAACATGCAATGATTAATTGCAGGATGGACTACGGTGACTGGACAGAGAATAGCAGGGGGACATATAATAAATGGGATGGAATAGCCCGTTCTACAATACAGGTATGGTTGTTACATAGTTAACTGCTTTAATCTTAGTTGGTTCCTCCCTTTAACCTCACCTAGTTTGTTAGGTAAACATTTACTTTCTGATTTGTAATAATTTCTGGGATACCTGTGAGTTGGGACTTGTTTTTTTTTTTTTTTTTTCCTCTTCACTGGGATGAGCTATCAACAAATAAGTATGTCCTTTGCAAACCCTCAAATCAAGACACAGTCAGTCCTATGTAAAGTCTTCATCATTATATGGCCTAGCACTATATGGCCGAGCACTTGGTGATTACAGAGACTGTAAATGTGAACTAGGATAATTGTATTGTAGTAGCAAAGATGTGCATTTTGGTTCATTCATACCTTCTTCACTGTTAATGCAGTAAATATTTCCTTTCTGTTTAGGTTTATCCTGGGGCATGGACAGCAATCTTGATTTCTTTGGATAATGTTGGAGTCTGGAACATTAGAGCTGAAAATCTCGATTCATGGTATCTTGGCCAAGAAACTTATATCAAGGTTGTCAATCCAGAACCGACTAACAAGACTGAGCTCCCCATACCAGACAATGCCCTATTTTGTGGTGCTCTAAGCAAATTGCAAAAGTATGTGCCCATCACCCATATATACTAGTACTAAATCTTCTCATGTCGTTAATGAGTAACAACTAATAACTACATGTGATTCCTCTTTTCAGGCCTGAAGACATCTCTTCGGAAGCATCACTCACTATTGGTCAATCAAAGGTGTTCTTCACTCTGCTGATGATCATCTGCACTTTAATTCCCATTTTCCACTGAAGGGTTAGGTTTTTATGAGTGTCGCCTCCTTCTTTATGTTTTGTTGGAGCCTAGGTTCTTAGTGAGAGGTTTGTGGTTGAGTGTTTAGGTTTGTAAGATTAGGCTTGTTGATAAAAATCTTCAGTAAGTTTGACATTCTTTTCTTCTTTGTATGTTCCAAATGCTCCAAGGCTGCTTTAATTGATCGGATTTATGATTCTTTTATTACCAAGGACCCATGTACTATTTGACAATCAATCAATTCATCGATTCAATTCAATGCAACTTCCTACCCTTTGATCCTTTTTCTGTAATTTGAATTTCTGAAACAGAAGATGAGGTTTTTGGCTTTGCTGTCACGGGGTCTGATATTTTGGCAATTTGGCAAGGTTTGTGTTTTGTGGTCCTGGAGATTTTGATCGAAAAATGTACACTGAAATTTTTTGTCTCCAGTATGGTACATACAGAGACCTGTAAATATGAACAAAACTGCCATTCAATGCAGCAAAATGCCAGTTTCATCATCAAGACCCAAAAGATGGTATAAAGTATAAACCAAAACTCAACCAAGCATTTTTTTTGTTTTGGAACATTCAACCAAGCATTTCTTGGAATGAGAGATACATTTCCCCTTTTCAAAAATTTTCACTCCATTCAGAGAACAATAAAAGAGAAAAGGATGATTTTATTCTTTTCATGTATTTGTAGTAAAAGAAGATGTATACTATATTCCAATTCTACAGCAACAAAACTATAAACAATAGGAAAGAATCTATACACCTCATGTAAACAATAATAATCTCATATATACAACCTGATAAAAAAAAATGACGCTCTCAATGTTAAGGGCTCAACGGTTCAATTTCTGTCAACAATTCAGAAACAGTCCTTAGATTTTCATAAACCATGAGGATAGAACTCAGATGACATCTTAAAGGCTGCAAGGTCCTGAATGACTTGAATAGACTCCGGTGGTGCTTCAGCTTCTTTGAAATCAGTGTTGCAACCCCAAACACGAATTGCAAGTCTCCGACACTTGGGAGATGATGGTTGCAAATACGTTTTGTAAAAGTTAATAACGTCCTCCTTCTGAAGGCTTCTGACCTCTTCAGCTACCTTTTCTGGCCGGTCATACGTATACCTGTAGATCAACATTTATTAGACAGAGTGTAGAAGCACAAGCATTAGAGATCTCAAGGGATGACAGTCTTAGATCAACCTGACTAGTAGAGATCATGTATACAGTACCTTTTATTGGTAATCTCCTCCCAAAGCCTAGATGTTTCACGTGCGAGGGTTTCATCTCTCTCCAATAGATTTGCCATTAGTCCATCTTTATAATTCTGAAAGGAATCATCATCCAGTCCATGCTGCAAATGGCAACACCAATGCAGAATCATTAATCATGAAATATGATTTTGAGAATGCATGATATAGACAATCATGCAACTTAAATTATATTAGTAGACAAAACACTATGAAATCAGATCCAATCCCAAATGCCTTGTATATGTTTCATTATGGAACCTCAAGTTGTGGGATGTCACATTGGTTTAAAACATTTAGTGTATACATAGTACAGAACAGTTAAAAAGCTTACTAAAGAATTGGGGAAACCTTAAACTAGTATTGTCACATTTTTTGCTATTAAGGAGGACCATAGGACCTTATTAAGTAGCATTTAGAAGGAACATTGAATGCTTTTTTTTTTTTCTTTGGACAATAAGGAACTGTCAATGCTTACCAACAACTGATCCACACCATTTATAAAGATGTCAACTCTTCCTTGTAAGTAGATTGGGTTGTACTCAGATGACTGGACACAGAAAACAAAGCCATATACACGACGTATTTCTCGCAGGCCACACCACACAACATAGCCAAGCTGCTCCTTCGTCCTATTTTACAAAATACATGGACAATTATGAGAGTTTACGTCTAAAAATAATCATCTGGCTCCAAATAAATTATATTATCAAATTCAGATTCTTTAACTATGCAAGCAATACTTTCAGCCTCGTACAAATACCTTAGCTGATCGTAAAGTGGTTCCTTTACAATTTTCTGAAAAAGTTTTGCCAATGCACTCAGTCTGGTGGACTCAATCTCAATTTGAAAATATAGCTGCAATGTGAAAACAAAACAAATGGGAGATCAGCATATAAGAAAAAGAAGGTACATTTATAGATGGAAAACCAAGAGAAATATAATCCACTATAATTACCTCAAATACAGAGTTTGTTTCAGAATTATTCTTCACACTGGCTTCTCTAATGAGGTTAGCATAAGCAGGAAGGCATATACAGTTATCCTTATGCCTCAATTCGATAGGAAGTGGTTCTACAGAAAAATTTGTTTTAAATATATTGGAAAGGCTGATTGCCTCTTCTTCTAACAAATTTCCATGACAAAGGCCTTCAATGTAAAGCTGTGCATATAGAGGAGAGAGTAAGTTGAAACCATTCTAATTATTTACAAAAAAAGGTCCAAAACATAATATAATAATCATTTGATTTCACATTTGATAGCTAGTCTCCAATTCTTTCACTAAGCCATGAAAGTGGAAGAAAAGGGAGTCAATAAGCCAGGAACAGATATGTGCATACCATACCTGGGAACAAAGCTCAGGAATAAACGACTTCATATCAGAAACAGACAGACTGTTTAAGACTTGCAACTCTTCATCTACATCATAGTATCTACGGTACAAAACTTGACGTCTCAAGTATGAAGAGTGACTCAGAGGATCCATATTGGTGTTCTTTAACATTCGCTCCATTCTTTCTTTAATAACCTGTTATGTGTTACTTTGTCATAACCAAGCCATAAACCAACAAGGTATTCTCATGTGTATACATAATAAAACTTGAACCAGATATAGAGTGGAGTGCAGACATAATGTATTCCAGCATACCTCGAAACGATCATATGTTGGCAAGAAATTTCTAGCTACTGTCAGAATTTTTGACAATAAAGCTGGAAGCTTATCATTGAAACCATAAACCTTCAGCTCCATAAAGTCGTTAGACCCATATACATGAGTTCCTAGCCCAGCAACATTGGCCTACACGCAGAGAATAAAGGATTCTGTCATTGTATAGATTCTAAAGCATTTTTTCTAGAAAAAACGTCACAAGTCACTGAGAACAGAATGACTAATATTGGTTAAAATGAAGTATTGACTAAATTTGGGGGACAATAAAGTATAATTAGCCACTAGTAGCCACTACAAGTACAAGTCATGTCTTACAACTGAATTCCTAATCATTGAGATGATTAAAATGAGGAAATTTGATATGAAATTTAAAACTGTGAAGAACGGAGATAGAAGAGAAGACGACCCAGTTCTTCAAATTTACGTAATAAAATGCAACTGCAGATAGTTCTCTGGAAGTTATGTACAGTGGTTTACTAGTTTCTCTTATTAGCCACTATAGCATCCAAGTTTTTATAACGAACCAACATGGATGCAGACTGCAGAGATATTCAAAATTGATTGGAATACAAGTGGTGTTCCCAGAAAAAGTATTTTAACAAAACCTTAACCTAATAGAAGAGATATTCACCTGATAGATGATCTCATTCAGCTCATCCTCAAGAAGCTCGATATACAGTTCAGTCAAAACATAACTCTTGACATTATCATATCCACCCTTCAGATTTATGCGGAAGTATGCATTTACCCGTGGCTGTTTAAAAGTACTGTCAAGCTTGTACCAGATCTTCATCACTGGTTCATCAAGTATACATCTTGGAGAAGATATAATTGCAATATCAGGACAACAAACATCTGAACGGATGGAGAAATCTCCAGGAATGAACATATTCTTTTGAGGGAGATGCAATGAAATATCAACTTCTGGAGGATCCTTCCACAACTTCATCAAAGTTGGAGATATATCTTCTTCAGTATAATGTGACCCAAACCAAGGCTCGCACTGGAAATCTGAAACAATTGAAGGACATGTTAGTGCTTGACCACACTGTTTTACTGCTGCAAAATCCAAATAATATATGTGTATGTAGCAAGTACAATAAGGAATAAAAATCATCCACATATTGTCGGTCAGAAACAGGAAGAATATAAGGATAGCACGACAATACCTGCTAAAGCTACTTCTCAAAAACGAGTTAATCAAAAATACAATTGCTAGCAGCCAAACAAATAGATCGAATAAGATGGACAAGAGGCATCCTTTATTCTTTTGGCATAATTGGGAATACCTTCTGACTTAAATGAGGACTTTGATATCACATCAATCCTCATGTTTTCTGGTCTGAAGAAACCAAGAACATATTTTATCAATTCCTCATCCCAAGTCTCGTACACATAGTCCCCATAAATAACATGGTCTGGTGAATAACGTAGTAAATTTCCTGCAATACAGAAATTCTGAGAATAGTCAGCATGAAATAAATGTAGATAACCAAATATATCTTATGATATTTGTTATTTGCGGGCATGTAAGAAAGACATGCACTTTCAATAACAAAACAAACCTCCAAGTTTTACAGCATATTCATCCTGGGGTTGATCCTGTAAAAATCTAAAGCTCATGTTCCCAATATCCTGGAGTTCCTGGAATATCCATTCTTGCGGTGATACTTCACGCAATAATTTAATGTATTGATACACCAACCCAATTATCTCAAAAATCTGCAAGATAAGCATCAAGTATAACATATGAAAAGTGATAAACATGGAGCTAATTTCGCTTGACTAGATATGTTTGGCAGTAACTGAAGCTTTCCAGAAGCAATGCATGTAAAGTGGAATTAAGGTAAGCATCTACTCGATTTTTACGTTCTCCAAAGTTTTCGAGAAAAGAAAATTCCAAACTGAGGTTTTGTTCCATATGATGAGAAACTCATAAATATGAAATGGGATAATCAAAGTCAATCTCATGCCAAAAGATTGATAAAATAGAGATACTACCTGCTCCAATCCAGAGTCAGTAAGGTATATGATCATGCAAAAGACATCAGCCACAGAACTGCGGTTCACCGAAGCACTGAGATATGTTGCCCACCCTCTAGCTTTGAGATAAAAATACAGACTTCCCCTGCCCTCTGGAAAACGAAAAACCTAGTGATCAGAATCAACTCAATCAAGGCTCAATTTAGCAATGTGTAGCCAGCCAAAAAAATTAGTGGGACTAAACCCATTGTAAAAATAAATATACAAGACATGCAAAGAAACAATTTCAAATGCAGGAAAGGTATGAATAGAAGCCACTCTAAGGGAAATAACATTTAGACAAAAACTGTAGCATTCAAGCTCCCTTTTGTCCAATATGAACAGTTTGTTATCTGCAGAGGCAATCATTAACATAAAAATACCTAATAATGAATCATCTTACCATGCTCAAGGAGATGACTTAAAAAATAATCTGGGCTTTTCAAATAGTGTTCATTAAGACATGGAAGTGTCCATGCTAAGTGGAGCATGTGAACATCATTAACCGCCTCTAGCCTGTAAAGTTTTCCAGCATTCCAAATAGGACCCTCTGCCTTGAACTCCAGGTTTACTCGGGGACCTTTTTTGATATCTCCAAACAATTCCAGAACCCACTGCTCAAGTATATCAAGAGATTCTGCAACAATAAGAATAATTTCAATAAATATAGATTTTATCAATCAGCAGTATTGAAAAGCAGAAGATATATGTTGTATAGTATTATAGCTACAAGCTATACACAATGCCAAAGTCAATCTCCAATACCATACAAAATTCATCTTCATTGTTACTAACTTTTATTTTCACCATTGGTTCCAAAATACTGCTGACAAAACAATCACAACACAACACCTATACTGACAAAAACTCAATGTATAATTTTTGTACAGCAACATAAACCTCTACCAATTCACAGAATCAAATATTTAAGTAGATAAGTATGTCCTTTTATGCTGTAAAGACAAATTGATATCTTTTCATTACTTGCATTTTAGCACACCCTATTTGTTAACAATACAACTATTTGTTAATCTTGTTTTCATGGACACCAATATTTTAATTAAACTCCAGAATATAATGGTAAAAATTAATAAAATTTAAGAAAAAAAAGGAAATGAAATTTTCACCTCCACCAATGACAACTAGCTTCATCAATCCACCATGGTAATAGTCTCTGTACAATTTCAGTATTTGTTGACGCAAGTTTATCCCCTTTTCCCTTGCATCATCCAAGCTTTTCTTATTTCCTTTCATGCCAAACATAAAATAAAATTTAGTTTCATACAACATAGAGTATTCCGAAACCAATACAAAGGAAAGAGTAAAAAGAAAACACCGTGGATTCAAGTTTTACCCCAAGTGAATTTATTAAATGGGTGACCAGGTGTGGCTGTATGGCCTTGAAGTTGTTCAAGGCGGCAAAAATCGTTTTGCAGAACCCGGTTGAACTCTGCATTGCATTTTGAATACAATTCAGCGATAAGGAAATTGTATGTTGCAGTACTGTAAGCAAAATCTGGCACAGTTTTTAAGGGAAAATGGGAGGGAACTAATTTAGTAAAGACTGCCATGCACCTGAATCTATAGACTGTAACTCTCGCTCCATGGCTTCACTTTTCATTAGAGGTGAAACAAAGAACTGAGAAAATCTGATAAATCAAAGAGCCCAAATAAATATAAACCATTGAGTGAGACAAAGACAAGATTCATTATCGAAGCAGGAAGCATCACCGAAAGCTAAAAACTCAGTTCACAGACCAAAGAATTGATTTGTCAACAATTGGCAGATGAAGAGCTTAGTATTTACCTTGACAAGGCACCCTTAAGAAACTCTGGTTTCACCTCAAAGTGGTACGAAGTATTCTCTTCACGAGTGCATGCATTTGATGACCCTCCGTGCTTAGACAAGTAACTGTCATACTAGCAAAGGGCAGAGTCAGAAAAAGTGATACCCTAGCAGTGAGTACACAGTTGTCTCCCAATTAACTTGAGTTCAAGCTTGTCAAAGCATATAATTCAGAATTATTTACCACTAACAAATGAGGCACTCACACCATCAAAGAAAATCACTCTTATATATTGTCAGGAAACAATAAATTGAACAAACTGCTAGTTATTTCTTTTTCATGTTAAAATAGCCTGAGACCCCCATTCTTTAATTTCCTAAAAAAGAAAAAGCAAAAAAAATGCAGCCTGACACATTTCAAGCAGGTTGGCAACAAAGGAACAAGCAAGTCCTACCCACCTGTATAGGTAAAGCAATCTTAAGATGTATGTTGTCATGGTAAAAATAATTCTTGATACTTATGCTGCTTCATACTGCCTGAACTTTATTATTGTATGTAACCTCATTATTTATGAAGAACGCACACCAGCAAGTGCATCTCCAAATGACTCACACATTAAAACAAGTAAAACAAAAGAGTAGTCAGATGCAAGCACACCTCATTTTCATCTGGAAACGCTGTACTCCCCATGAAGAGCATGTGTTCTGCGAAACACTCAATATGTAAGTAATTCGGCCACCCTTCGTTAAAGGGTATGCGAGTTATGACACATACCTAGAAAGTGTGCAAGCCCCTGTGCCTCAGGAGGGTCAGAGAAGCTGCCCATGCCAACAAACATTGCTGCTGCTGCTGCCTGCAAAGACCATCAAACATCATCTCTACTTATATCCCATTAAACCAAATGCATGCACCTGACTTGAGTCAACAACTTAACAGCATTCTGATAAATAGTCAAGCAAACTATAGATTATAGAAGAACAGTGTCACAATCCAACCAACCTTCTTAGTCTGAAAAGCACCTCCCTTTTCCTTGTTCCTGAGTTCACCATTTTGTTGAAGCAATGGATCAATCTGAGCTTCAGTGGAGGGTTGTGGGTAAATCTCAGGATCGTGAAGGATCAATGCAGTGAGGCCATTCTCAAGCGTAATCAATCTGTAAAGTTTGTTATCATTAGGAGACTTGATCACAATGTCGTCCGATGAAAAATTGCAGCGACCCATGAAGCACACAAGTTTGAGAGGGATATGGGAGAACTAGAATTTAGACCAATAAGAGGAAAGTCTTGAAAAGTCTGATTCTTCGGCTTCCTCTGCCGCGTTGAGATTGTTTGACTCTCCACAGGGGGCCTGTTTCCTCTGTTCTTTCCTGTTAATTTTTTTTTTATTTTTTATTAATTACATAAATAATTGAGAATGACAATGAACTAGTCTTCCGTGAATTTCACCTCTCAATTACGAACCAAAGACTAATATCACTATCTATTTTTTTCTAAATTTTTTATTTTTATTTTTAATTATATTAACAACTAGCCTCTGTTGAATCGAACTCACGACCTCCCACTTATAAAAAAGAGGCTTAAGCTCATTTCATTAAAAAAAAAAAAACTTATACTAGTAGATCAAATTGTACTTTTTTTTTTAATCGAAAGAGGTCAGCCCATTCATTAAGTTCAGCAAGCAGTAAAAAAACGAAACACCGTCGACTGAAAGAATCGTTCCTCAAAACAACCTAAAGTTATATTCTAAACTATGGGGTCGACTGAAAAAATCGTTCCTCATAACACCCTAAAGTCCTATTCTAAACAAGAATAAGAAACTAGCATACCCCCACTTTTTAAAAAGTCCACGCACCATTATTTTAATAAAAACTAGAAGCTTCAAATTAGCGGATATAAAATGGTACTTGGTCTTTCCTGTCTTCTAATTATATTTTCTTTTTGGTTAATATTTAATTATCTTTTGACGTCCTAATAATAGCAACTTGAATAGGGTATAGGAAGTGTGCAGAACCCCCTCGTATATCAAGAGGGTCATGCCCAACAAGTAATGAAGTAATCAAGCCTCATTTCCAGCCCACCTTTCAGAATAGAGGTGGCAAACGGGCCGCTAAGCACGAGCACGGCATGACCCGAGCACGTTAGAATAACGGGCCGGGTTGGGCCTAGGAATATTAGCCCATTGGCCCGTCCCGAGCCCGTAATGGGCCCAGCCCGAGCCCTTAATGGGCCCGGCCAGGCCCGAGCACGACATATTTGGGCCGGCCCGTTTCAAACACAAAATTTCATTTTGTTTTTAAAAATATTAAAAAACCACAATGATGAGATTTGAATATTAGACCTCCTTATTTAAAATCTCATAACAATTCCACCAATGCTATTTCTTTTATGTTGTCAAAATAGTGAAAAAAAAAACATTATATCCTTGTTTTGACATAAAGTATTTTTTCTAAATGTTAAATATATGTTTATGAATAAAGACTAATCTCATAATAATACAACTATAGAATGAAGGAAAGAATAATATGAAACTAAATCTTCATTATATAAATCTTCATTATATTAATAAAGATTAATCTCACAATAATATACTAAAAGCAATATATTTTGAGTTATTTTTTCTTTCTTGTAGTGGAATATAAAAAATTATTAGAAAACTAATCTTAAAAAGCTAAGATTGAGAAAAACATTGTAGAACTTAATTTATTTGAATTTTCTAAATAGTTAAATAAAATTATTTTTTATTTATTCAAATTAAGATTTTAAAATCGTGTTTTATAGTGGGTAGGCACGAGCACGGCCCGTTTATTGGCCCGGCACGAGCACGGCCCGGCACGATATGGGCTCGGGCCATGGGCCGGACCGGGCTTAATGTTTAAGTAAATGGGCCGGCACGAGCCCGGCACGATAATAAATGGGCCGGCCCAAGCATGGCACGAAGCACGACTAGGCCCGCTTAAAATGGGCCGGGCCGGGCCGGCCCGTTTGCCACCTCTATTTCAGAATATCACCCCAAAATTCAAAACTTGGTTGTGAACCAAGAGAGAATGGAATGAGCCTGAGGAAGGAGAGAGATGAGAAAGATAAAGAGATTGTCACGCCCCGAATTTTGAATAATCAATTCAAATCCGAAACATGAATAATAACAAATTACAACTAACATCCTGAATTTTTTTTCTCACAAACAACCACACTTCACAACTCTCAAATTTACAATAACCCAAATCCTCAAGTTATTTATTACAGCACACTCCCACCAAATCAAATTGTAAGGCTCAAATGAGCTTAACTCGCCTCACTATTACAATTGCTGTAAAACTATAACCATTGCTCTAACCGCACGATCACCGTCCTGGTTCTCCTGTCCTGTAGGATTACCCGCTACACAATTTGAATAGTGTACCGGGAGTTGCAACAACACAAAACCCGGTAAGCTTTTTACAGCCAGTATGAGTAAACAAGAAAGAACTGTTGATTTATTAAATTACAATTCAAGTAAAATTCAACAGTATTACGTCTGCAAAGAGACATCAAACCACTCATGGAAAACCACAAGGAAAACATTTTCACAATCCTCAAATCACAATACACCACACTGGTCCTGCAAAAACCCAACCCACATAACACCACTTTGGTCCATCCCAACAGCACGTTAGAGCTCTAACCACATCGCTACCAGTCACCTTGGCCTAGGTGCAAGTAATGCGACATACTTCGGTTAATAATAAACCGTCGCGCTTTGGACATCCCCGTCCTCAGCACCATATACTTCGGTTAATAATAAACCGTCGCGCTTTGGACATCCCCGTCCTCAGCACACAACTTCGGTTAATAATAAACCGTCGCACCTTGGACATCCCCGTCCTCAGCACACAAACACTCCGGTTATCCTTAACCGTCGAACTTCGGACACCTCATCCTCAGAACCCTACATTCTCTAACTCTATACATCCTCCAATGTAAATCATGAATATTAACAAGAACTCATCAATCATGTTCATCACATATAAATATGGTAAGTCACATGTCAATTCATAATAATTTAATCATCCCAATTCCACACTCTTCAATGTCACACCATTCACATATAATCATGTAAATATATATATACGTAATTATCCGCTCAGGGATAATCACTATTACCAACTATAGTTCACATGCAATAAAACCGAGAAATTCATTTGTATAGTAAAAATCATTTTACTTACCCATGGACCGTAGTTGATCAAGTCCATATGATTTTAAAACAAATATTTATTCCATAAATATTTTCACGCAATTACGACAAGATAAGGTAATTAAATTTATTCGGTTCGTAATATGAACCACGTGAGGTTTACTCACCTCTAATCCCGCTGCGTCTTCTTAACAGCTCAAAATACGATCCACAAACGTCCACCAACTCAGACCGTCAATCACCTAATCAGATATGATCTTATCTTAGCAAATCAATCATCAACCACACAAATACTACAATCCAACGGTCGGATTCTAAATTAATGATGATCCAACGGTCGGATCGAAATTAAATGATGATCTAACGGTCGGATCCTCACGGATCGCCTTTAGGATCATCCTCCAAAATTATCAAGAAGATCCAACGGTCAGATCTTCCTGGATTGTCCTTACAAACATCTCCACAAATTTATATGAAAATCCGACGGTCGGATTCTCACGAATCGCCTTCCAAAACACTATTTCACAATTATACGAAGATCCAACGGTCGGATCCTCGCCCATGACCATACAAGGTCACTGGGACAGTCATACGATCAACATATCCAAACTACAAGTCCATCGGACGGTCCGATCTTCACAGATCATGAATCGAGCGATCGAAATTAATCGAAATCGTAAAATTCATAACTAAATCATACGATATCCAAAAATTGCGTATAATATATCAAAATGATCGTATTGAAATATGGAATCTAAAAATGTACAGAAACCATATTTTTGACCCCCGGTGGTGGCCGGAAAGGGCCGCCGGAGTTAGGGGCAGAGCCGCCGCCGACCACAACCAATGGTGTCGGGGCCAAGCTTTTCTTCTTCGTCTCATCATTCTAAGCATTTTTCATAACTAGCACAAGATCAGAAAATGAACGGAAGTGGTCGAAAAGTTACCTAGAACACACGGGTTCGCCGGAATTTTTCCAGAATCCGGTGAACATTTGCAGAAACCGGCGAGCTCCAATTCGACGTAAAAACTTCAATTTCAGGCCTCGATACCTTCTGGAGAGTTGTTAAGAACATGAAGTTGAACTCACTGGATCAAGAATCACTCAAAACAAAGCTCTACAACTCGAGATATCTTGATCGAAAGTCTTGGTGGCCGGAAAATTTCCAGAATCAGGCGAGCTTGAATTCCGACGTAAAAACTTCCTCCTTTCGCTTCGATTCCTTCAGGAGACTTGTTCAGAAACTCAAGGCGAGTTCATCAAGCCAATAATCTTGAATATTGGTGGTCTAGAACTCGAGATATCGGCGTTGACTCAAAATCGAGCTCAAATCGGGCCAAGCTTGCCGCCGCCGCTACAGGCCGCGCCGCCGTGCAAGGACGCCACAGACAGGTGCGCAAGGACCAGACGAAGCCAATGGAAGAAGTCTGGTGAGGATTGGTGGCCGGTAGCGTGAGTTATCAAGCTTGGAACCAAAACGAGTTCAAACTGGGCGGAGCTTCCCACCATCGCTGGAGGCTGTGTCGCGGCGCAAGGCTTCCTCTGGCAGCTGCGCAAGGCCGAGGCGAAGCTAATGGAGGTGGTCCGACGCCGTTTGGTGGCCGGTGGAGGGAGAGAGGGGCCGGAGAGCCTTTGCTCTGTTTTCGGTTTCGGTCTCGCAAGAGAGAGAGAGAAAAAAAATGGTTTTTCGGACGAGAAAGAGAAAATGTAGAGATGGTCTGCTGGCATGGTGATCATGAGATCCTCTCCACGAGGATAGTATTATTCCTCCAACGAGGTCGTATGATTCTTCCAACAATGTTGTATTATTCCTCCAACGAGGTTATTACAGAGATCCTAGGGAAGATGAATGAGAGTGTGTTATTCTCAATGTTCTAAAAAACGACCTAGGCGGTAAGGAACCAATCGAATTTTGGCCTAGGCGTTGCCCTTAGGCGCTGGGCTACTAGGCGTCCGCCTAGGCGGTGCCGCTTGGGCGGTGCTAGGCGGGGACTAGGCGGCCCTAAATCCTAATTTATTCTATATTTTGACTATTTTTATATTTATAATTAATTTTTAAACTTTAAATATTTTTATTTATATTATTATTATAGGTCATAAAAATAATTTAAAAATTAAAAAAATAAAAACCGCCTAGTCCCCGCCTAGGCCTCTAGGCGCTAGTCCCCGGGTCACCGCCCGACTAGCGCCTAGCGTTTTTTAGAACCTTGATTATTTTATAAATATGAGGTCTCTAAGAACAAATTCACTCGTTTGGTCAGTGGGTCATGTCACTAGGTCATCAGGTCAGATAATGTTCACTGCATTTTTATGTTTGTTTCCACCGGTTAGGTATGGGTAACTGGGTCAGTTTTCAAATTGACCTGGGTCACTCTAGGTTAGTTTGAAAACTGACCCAGTGACCCAGACTTAACGGGTGGAAACAAACATCAAAAGACAGTGGACAATATCTAACCCAACAAGTGAACTTGCTCTAAGCACCTACTAACCATGTAAAAAAGAACCAATTAAATTAACTATCACGATGTACAATATCACTGCTTCTATAACTGGTATCAGGGATAAAAGCACCATGCATTGACAATTTGGGTGGTTAAAGATAAACATTTCACTTCATATATGGCATGGCTTTTCAATATATGATCACAACAGTACTCAAACATATGTTGTGCTATTGGCCTATTGCGCGCTCCAATAATTGAAAACTAGTTTTGGATGGACCTGTTATTATATCATTAACTTGCGTAGCAAAATGCGCTGTTTAAGAGACAAAATATGACACAAATTATAGTTGTATCGACTTTGAAACACTAGTCGACTGCTTTCTATGATGTGGATGGGAACAAATATATGAAAAGGCAAAAGTATAAACTCTTTTTTCCCCTCTTTTCTGTTAACATTTTCTTAATTTCTCTGAGCAATGTGGGAGTCTTCAATGTTATTGGCATCAAAGATAACTTGGTAATTATGGACGCTTCTTTTAATATGCTAAATGCAAACATACATATATGCTTTCTCGAAAGCTAAGAGCTGGGCGGGGAGTGCTGCTGCTGCATGGGGTTTGTTGCAATGTTGGGGTCGAAGATTGCATTTTGCAGGTAAGATCGATGGAGCTTTTTGAGGTAAAATGGAGGAACAGATTCAGATGGAGAGCCCCAGCTTTTTAATTTGAAAAGAGATTTGTAGGGTTTTTCTTTCACGTCTTCATGTGTTTTCAGCCTCTTTAATTTGCTGTTACTTGGGACCTTATATTTTTTGAATGAGAGAGGACAAGTCAAATCTCTCACCTTTTGGTAATGGTCGCATCGCATCCTATGCGCATATTCCTACTCGAATGCTTCACTTTGCTTGTCACGCTTATACCTGTTATATATAAAGCTTCCTTCTTATGTTGACCCAACTACAATCGTGGACCAAAATAAAGTACGCACTTGGATCTGTCCACTGCCTCTACAAAGACATGCATGTAGTTTTGGGGGAATTGTGCATATACAGTATGTGGGAAACGTAGAGGAGTGTACCTGACAGTCTGTTGCTTGACATATTATTTCGATGTACGCACATCCTAAAGTAATTGTTTGTGGCTCCAGATCATATGTTCCTCCAAAGTTTTCTGAAGTCCTTGTAAAACAAAATGTATTTCGGGTTTGTACAACTATTTTTGATTTGTTTTAAATTGTAATGAGAAATAATTAAGGAGTTCTGGTTCTTGTTGTCCAATCTAGGTGAAGGGAGAGGGACTGCTTCTTTTCTAAAAGGATTCTTTGTATAGTTCATCTAGGATCTTATAGTTGTTTGACTCATCAAAGACATAGTTATTTTAGCTTCGTCTTCTGCTTTAAAAAATAAATAAATAAATAAATAAATTATGGGCTATCTTTGTCTCATATACCCTACCATCGGTCCTTTGTGTGTGTATTTATTTATATATTATCTATGATAAAATATTCAATTATATCTACCAAGGGTTGGTCAACATAAACTTGATATTCAATTATATCTACCAAGGGTTGGTCAACATAAACTTGACCACAAGAAATCAAGAAGATGAAAAGAAGAAAAATAATTCAAGTGAAATACTATGGACGCGTGATTAATATGAATGCAATACCAGTAAGTTTTTGCATACCCCATTGTTTTTGTTCGCCTCTGCCTTCGTGATGTGAAAGCCGGCGTCAAATATGACTTGTGTTTTCTTATTCGATCAATGCAACTTGCAGTAGTACGTAAACTGTAATTTGAAATTGAGATTGAAATTAGAAGTACTTTGGGAGGCCGGGAAGGGACCTGTCAGTTAGGGTGCTTATTTGTATCTGCTGGGACATACATGTCCTCACTAGGCAATTTGGGTGTAAATTTTAACTTTGATCAAGTAGCATTTACCAAGTGTTTGGCCTTCCCCAGCACGTATTGATTGAAGACCTAAGGAACCAGATGCGCTTCGAAAAGACATAGTTATAAAGTCTTCTGTGAACCCTAGGAGACAAACCAACGCAGGATCCCTGCAATTTCTGGTTCTTCATATATATGCAAAGAGAAACCAACTGTTTCAAACATAGCCACACGGCCCACATGTTTCCTATTCCCATGGATACAATATTATTTGCTGGATTTTAAGAGTATCGCCTATAATATGCGATATTATGTAGAAAACATGTTGCTCATCCTCTAAAGCATTTTATTTCTAAACAGAAATATCACTTCTGTCAAAAGTTACCGCGCGCCCGGGAGTGACCATCCAGATGATTCACTCCACGTAAAATGGTTTAAATGACTGACATCCATGCACTATGTTCTGACTGAAATATTTGAACATGATTGATCAGTTCATCCAATAACGTAAAATAGTAGTTATCTATGGAATTTGAAGAACCAGCGCGCATTGGCGAACTTCGTTGAGTGACCAATAGAGGAGAATGGCAACGATGGAGATGATAAATCCCCAACATATTTCATTTTCAGTAAATTTAATTGAGACTAACTATGATTGATCTTACTAATACTATGTATGTGCGACATGATAATGTGAAGGAAGAAAGCAAACATGTCTAATCAGGGATATATATATATATATATATATATATATATATATATATATATATATATATATATATATATATAATGAGATGCAATGCATGGAAATTAATTAGGGTAGTTGGTTGATCATTCATAGGATAATAACATAATATATTAAGGATAGAGTACGTACTCATCAAAATACAACTTTTTTCCAACCTAATTTAACAGTTATCAACAATTCAACAACATTAAAGACCGACCACCAGTAGCGTTAATTATCATATAGATTGCGAAGAAATAAGCTAGTAGTTCTTAAGCATAATTAACAACAAACATAATTAAGCATCTGGGATCTTTCTCCCACCACGCAGTACTACTACATATCAAACAGGTGATGAAGGCCGAAGCTGAAGCAGGGCAGCTAGCAACATTAGCTAGCTTACTCAGTAAGGAGAGACCCGCACATTATTATTAGCAGCAGCGAAAAATCCATTGTGATCTTTCATCAGAACGTCCTCTCCAGCTTCCTGTACATCATCCATCAAACTAGTCAATATCGCATTATTAATTAGAAGATGAGCTAGAGTCGTATTATTGAGATTTTTAGGGGATCTTCGTCGTAATGTATTTCGACTTTAACAAAAAGAAAAAGAGAGAGAGATCTAGGGTTAATGGTAATGCATGAGGATGGGGTTTAAGGCTTTAAGCAAGTAATTACCTGTTGGCGCACATTTGTCTTCTTCACAGTGTTCTGGTCAGGCATGAGACCAAAGTGAATGTGTGGAAAGTGGGCCCACTGTCAAACATGCAGTAAAAGAAACAAAACTATCAAGATGTTCACATATCAAGTGACCCCACACATGTCAAAGAGGAGTAAGTACTATTGGAATCACAAAAATTCCAGAAACCCTAGCTGGTAAGCTACTAGCTAATTTGGTAAAGACGAAGGGAAAGAAACAAAAGCCTGGCCAGGAAATTAATTTAATTTATGAAAAAAGCAAATATTACATTCTTAGCAGCTGCGCTGAAGGCTTCTCTATGGGATATATCAGGATTCACAGACTTGATGCGTTGGATCTCGTCTCTGCAGAATCGATCATATATACACATTTAAAGATATCATCAGATACGATGGACCATTCATGTTATTGCTTCAATATTTCTTGGCAATAATTATTGTTAATAATTTCAATATTACAAATAACTAAAATGTGTGTATGAGAGAGAGAGAGAGAGAATGGATGATCATGATTACTCACTTGATGAAGCGGTTGTAGGCTGAGGGGACTCTCTGTCTCTTCTCCGGAGCTGAACAATATGGCATTCAAAGACAGAAACATTGAAAATTAATCATCATCATGACCTAGCTACCTCATAAGTACTTATGATCGAGCAATATTCTACAACGTTTTCAAGTAACTATAAATGCGGGGCTTTGCCCGCCTTCTACATTTCCGGGGGTTTATACCAGAAAGGACTCAAACATGGTTGATGAGGCCAGGTAATGTTCATAAACGTTGAAAAAGCTTGCAACACCCTTTTTCAGAATAGGGTCATTCCTATTACACTTTAAGCGTGCAAAATAGAAAAGATGAAACATCGGAACGGTCTTGTCAAGTATGTACATAAGCTTTGGACACATTACGTCTCAGCTTAGTAGATTGTTCCTATGCATAATTTCTTGAATGTTTACAAAGACTGATGAAGAAACGAAGGTCTGTCAAGAATTTTCATTTGTTTGGTTTGTCAACAAAGAAATGTTGAGGAAAGCAAAGATACTATCTAGCTACTGAAATCTTCCCTGAAATGGAAGCTAGCATAGACGGGTTCGATTACAACTCTGAGAGCTTGATTTCCTCCTCCTCCTCTACCAGATACAAAATTCATAACTTCAGGGATTAGAGGGAAGGAGAAAAGTGGCCAAAATAAGAATTATTTTCTATTTGGAGCTGAGATGCACTTTTCAGTGAGCACCAAAATGAAACCAGACATGAGGGAACTATCATAGCTTCTTGACGAAATTATATATACCCATCTAAACTAAGCACTAGGGCTATGTAATTAAGACAGAATAAGATCAAAAGTAAAAGGATGTGTATAATTAAGGAAGGAAGTAGCTCACGTCTGTTTATAACTGGGGGCCTTGGGAGCTCATCAACTACTCCTCCTCTTGGTCTTACAGCAAAGTCATTCAGGCTGCTAGTTTGATTGTTCATCAGAAAGTTTGGGGTTGGATTCATTGGAATCTCCTGATCCTGATGCACAATATTCATGGTTAATCTACCAAGTATGTTCATATATAGAATCAACCATATCAAAAGGTAATTCAGATATATATATATATATGTACCAGAAGGTTATTATGGGAATTAGCCTGGGAGAAGAAGGAGTGACCAAGATGATGAAACTGATTGGGGGAAGGCAGAAGCAACCCGCGCATGTTCACCGGAAGCAGGTTGGTGCAGTGGCCACATCGGACCGTCACAGTCTTAAACAAACTTGTGCAAGGTACACTCACCTGCATATATCAAACCAGAAACATAAGCAGAACATAAAACCAAATTAAAGTGCAAAACAGCCCCCAAAACTAAGCCTAAACAGCATAATGGGAGAGATTAACAGAAGAAACCAAGGATGAGAGGGTCAAAAGAGTAAATATGTAGGTGGGGTTTACCGCAAGGACAGTGTCGCAAATGTTGCAATGGACATAGCAGAGCTGCTCGGAAGGAGCAAGGTGGTCAAGGGACAAGGTTGAAGCAGCAGAATTAGAGGATGACATGATGATTCCTTTTCCTCTCTTTTCTTTTATAAATTTGTTTGGTGATTGATGATTGGTCTCTCTTTGGGGTTTGATTGATTGATTGACGGATGACAGCTTAACCACCACCTTGGATCTGCTTTTTTACAATTCTTTCTTTCTTTGATTATGAGTTGTGAAAGAAAGGTGTGAAACAAAGAGAGAGAAAGACAGATAGGGATCAAGGGAGATCTATTTGGTCTACTAGATATAACTCATATAAGAGAGCTGTGCTGGGAACCAGAGACCCTTCCAATCTCTCCCCTCTATTTATTGGTGGTGTGTGTTATTTTTTATTTACTGTATATATTCTGTTGATTTACATGGCCCAGTTATTATTATTTCCTCAAAACCTTCAAACTTCAAAAATTCTGTGGAGTTAGTGTGATAGTCTAACATGATACCATTTCAAAACGTCATAAATATGAGATTTTAAGTTCTCATTCTTGGCTAGTTTCTAACAATGAATCATCATTCCGACCTCTAGTCTGTATCTATTTTGTTTGCATACTTGCCTCTTTGTGTGTTTACCGAGACTGAATGTAAAGAGCTGAGATGTTAATTTGTTATACATTGTTAATTCTCTACAACTTAACTTATTGAGATTCTTTTTTTTTTCTCAATTTCTTTTACAAAGCAAGTACAAATTATCCAACATAGCTAAAAGAAATATTTTGTACATCTAAGTACACTAGAATAGTAGTGTATAGCAACGAATGCTTAGATGTTACAAAAATAAAATTTTAGATTAAAAGTGGGAGAAGATTTAGAGCACTGACATGCACTTGCACCAACATGATTGAACGACTGAATTACATCAAATGCATTTTTTTGTTATTAAAAAAAAATTAACTACAAATATCATGGTCCGGAATCAACTAATAGATACTGCTTCACTTTCACTGTCGATGTATAAAAGAATTTTCTATTAAAAGTTACTGGTACTAGAGCCTAAGTTTGAGATTTGACTAGAGTTAAAAATTTATCAAGAAACACCACAGAATATCACCAACGGCCATTTATGAAGAACTCATCCGATGTCTATGACCAGGTCATGTAACTTCACCATGTATCTATCTATCAATGTACATGAGTCATCATCCATGTCCATGATTATAACATATTCCACATGCATAAGCATAGATGAGTACTAAAGATAAGTCTAACATGCGCATGGTGTTAATTGTGGGATAATAACATAGATTTGTGGTTGGCATTCCCGATGCCATAGCTAAGCTAATTAGCTAGCTCAAAGAGAGAGAGAGAGAGAGAGAGAGAGGCGGCAGATGTGGGGGAGAGGAGCTAGAAAGGGACGTGTGCATGGGGGTGATATTGCTTTCACACACACACATACACAACACTCATCTGTTGTTTTCAGAACTTAAAGAGGGTGTTGTCTTCACTCTTGCGGTGCAGTTGGTTTTCAAATTTCTTTCTGCCTCAATTTCCGAACCCCACCCCCAAAATAACTCCTATACCTCCCGGACAATAAGCCCTTCCCTCCCCTCTTTATTTTGGCCTCCGCCTCCTTCTCCGCCTCCACAGGGCTCTCCTCGATCTATCTTCCTTCCCTATCCTCAACCCGTGATGATCAACCCCACTAACTCCATCAGTCCATCATAACACAATCATACATGACTCATAATAATGCCAAAATTTTCTAATTCTGTAAAATGATTAATTTCTAATATAAATAAAGGCCTAGCTAGTACTGGAATTCTGTATACGTTCAGTGATTTGACCACTCAATCTCCCTCGTCTTACGCACAGCGCAGACAGATACATATTTAAGTAGTCAGTAAGAAACATATATCTCAGTAGCTATATTGCCAGGCCCTCCTTACCACCTTTGTCCTTTCCTATATTTATTTCTGCTTTTCTTTTCTGGCTTCTTTTTTAGCTATTTTGGTAAGAATCTTTCTCTGATCCTCTACAGATCTCTAGGGTTTTTGTTACATATTTTGCAAAGCCACCTAGCTAGCTCTAGAGCTAACCTGTAACTTTCTTTGAAAAAAGATAATCGCCCAGTTCCCCTATATATTTACCATTGTTTTTCTTTTGTTAGGGTTATAGATCCTGAAGATCATAATTCCAGAACCATCGCATCTTTCCCATAAATGCCCTCATTGGATTTCCTCTTCCCCAGAAAAATTTAAAGTGTTGTTGGTATCATTCATTCATGATGATTCATATGAATGCATTCACTCGATCACTCACAAATGAGAATGGGTCCTGTACATAACTCGTATGCAAGAAGCTAGAACATTAAATGTGTGGTAATGGGGAAAAAGGTTGTAAAGTTCAGCGGCCTTTTACAGACCCATCACGAATGCCTCGTTCAAACTTACTCCACAGTTTTTAAAACTGTATCAGGCCATTAACAAACAGGTTGAAAGGGAAATGAGCCTGAGAATCTGAGACACACACTTGAATGAGTGCTACTACGCCTCGATTTTCCTAAAGATTAAGTTTGAAATATTTATTTGACGGCCAAGGAAAAGCAAACTAAAAAGGACAAAGAAACAAAAAAGATACATCGCGCATGGAATTAGCATGCATACACAAATTAAAGGTCCCTTTATACACAATAAACATGTAAGAGAAGTGGTTGGGAGCCACCAGATAAATTTTATTGTAAACTTTTTATCATTAATTTTAACAGTGAGCTCTATCTCCTACTGCCTCTTGCTTGTACGATAAGGAGAAAGACATGAATAAACGGAGGATAAATTGGTTAGTTAAGTAAGGTTTGTGCTGGAACCTGTCTTCAGTGTCTTCTATTAATAATCCCTGTCCAGGTATCTGTTATCTATAAATTTGGGTTTTCATGGAAGAACGAGAAAATGCAAGTGAGCAAAAAGTGTTGGGAAATTCTACAGTACCTGCATGTAAGTGATACACTCATTTACAAATTTGACAACAATTTTGTTGTCATTGTGGTAAATAGAGTTATTTTTGGGTAATTTTAGTTCTATTAGAGGTAATTACTCCACCTACTATATTTTTACAAGTTTATAAACAAATTGTTGTCGATGTGGTAACTTTGTTCAATTATATGTAAATGTGTAAAACAAATGTGATAACTTTGTTGTCAATGTTGTAAATTTGGTTAAACTAAATTGTAATTTTGGTTCAATTAGATGTAAATGAGTGTATGATAAACATCCAAGTACTATAGACAACCCCAAAAGTGTTAATACAATTAGTATTTTTTTTTTTTCTGGCAATGTAGTGTAACGACTAGTATGTATAAAATGATGTATGACAAAGACGCGCAAATCATATGAATATGTATTTTTCACATTATATTTTCAAAATTTTCAAAAACCCAACAAAGGTTGAATTCATATACATGTGTTATACAAATCTATTAATCGAATGTACGTGCAAATCTATGGACTGAATTACATGAAATTTTTTCTACTCTTAATTGAAGAAAAAAAAAATTGTTGATTAAATCTAAGCATGAGTGTAATGAAAAAAAGCCAAATTTTTTTTTTTTAGAAGAAAGCCAAAATAATTTTTGAGGTAGAAAGCCAAAATAATTTAGAGTCATTAGATTTTGGAAGGATAAGATGATCTTTTTCTCAAGAATTACATGACATGATTTGACAAATAGGTGATTTGTGTAGATGACATGGCATGACACCTAAGATTGAGGCCACAAATCTTAGGCTTCATTGAGGCCACAAATCATTTTTCTATTTTTTATTAGCTCATTTTCAAGCGGTAGGCTTTTATTTATTTTAAGGCAATTAGTATTGTGTGCTATTTTATAGTTGAACAAGAATGGGATGCATGATATATATTAAATCTTGGGACGGACTAATATATACTGTTTTGAGTTTTTGTCCATTTACTCTAATTTTAGGAATTTTTTTTTCCACTTATTAATTCCATTAATTTTTTTTAATTTCCCCTTATCCATAAAGACTCTAATAAGGTCTTCCCTAATAAACAATTAAGTTTTTTTTTAAAGACTATTTTACCCTCACTCTTTTGTTAGAGAGAGAAAATGGAAGAGAGAGAAGCCATATGACTCTTCACCAGACTCCGGTCACCGGCCGCTGCCCACCGGACTACTCTGGAAACCTCACTGGAGGTCCCTGAAGAGGTCGTAAGAGATCTCATAGGTCGACGGAAAGGTTTATTGCCCCCAAATAAATCTCTATTGCCCCTCAATAGACCTTTATTTGGGGGCAATAGCGGTTTATAAAACCTTGCCGGAAATTCCCAAAGAGTTGTCGGAGATCTCATATAGGGCCGGAGAGGTTTATTACCCCCCAATAGACATGTATTGCCCCCCAATAGACCTTTCAGTCGTCGGAATAGAAACTAATCTCCCTAAAATTAGATAAATAAAACTTTGATTAAGAAAAAAAATGAGGAGATTACATCAATTCAAAACATTTATTGCCCCCCAATAGACCTTTCAGTCACCGGAATAGAAACTAATCTCCCTAAAATTAGATAAATAAAACTTTGATTAAGGAAAAAAACGAGGAGATTACATTAATTCAAAACATTTATTGCCCCCCAATAAACCTTTAACAGATCTCTATTGTTTCCCAATAGCTCTTTATTACGAGATAATAAAACGTTTTTCCTTTTTCTTTTTTCCTTTCCTTCTGTCCATAGTTTACAAAATAAAAAAATAAAAAATTGGGCACCCAGAAAACGATCTGGGCACCACTGCATTCTTGTTGTTCGAACCCTCAGTGGCCTTCTGGCAGTTCAATTGGTGCCCTTCAAACACTTTCACCGGTTCCTCAAGTGCCTTCTTCGCACCTTCCACACTCTTATACAAGAACAAAGCAAACCCTCTCGATTTTCCGGTCTGTGAATCGAAACCCATCGGCCCGGTCTCAATTTCCCCAAATCTCCCAAACAAAGCCCTCCATTTCTCGGCGTCGGCCTCATGTGGCACGCCGCTGACGTAAATCTTCCTCCCCGCCGACACTCGACGACAAAGACAGCGCCGTCGCCGTATTGTTCCCGGGGCCCACCAAGGCCAGCTTCAGAGTCTTGTCGATTTGGATTTGAGCCTCCAGAAGCTTGGGTCCAGATTGTTGGTGCTTAAAGGCGACACGAGCAAGGTCAATACTCACTGATATCGACCTCAGTGCCACCAGAAAAATCAGAGTCGGCAATATGACGATTGCCCGCGATCTTCTTCCATTACCGATCTGTGTTTTGCCCTAATTCGCTTGAAACTGAGAACCAAAGAGACGAGAGAGAGAGAGAGAGAGAGAGAGAGAGAGAGAGAGAGAGAGTCTGCAGAACGGATTTCTTGACATGATGTAATTGTTTAATTAGGTTGATGGTAAAATTGTCTTTTTACGTTAAATTGAGTTAGTGAGAATAAAAATTTGTTGCTAGGGTAAGTGAGACAATTTTGACTGATTTTAGAGGCTTTGGGTCAAGGACCCTACTTTTTTTTATTTAACGGACACTTTATTTAAGAACTTAGGTACTTAGTACATATTATGAACAAAAATGTCAAGTTTTATGCATGAATACTCTAGCATAGGAAATAGTTGAACTCAAACCAACAAGCGCACTCCACATAAGCATTTAGTTCAAACTGTAACATATGGAGTTTTACTTTGTATAGATATATATATATATATAGTCGAAAATATACTCGTCAACTGGATAATTTCATGAATTACAACTATCCGACAATAAAAATGATTCCATTATCCGCAAAACTACACCAACATGTGTGATTGAATATCACAAATCTACTGAAATCTAAAGTTGTTTACTACGTTGAAGAAATCATAAAACAGTCCCTTAATTTCTAAAGGTCGTTCCTTGTTTAGACTAACTAGGGTTAGGCTCCACTAAGAGCAAGTTCACCCGTTGGGTCACCGGGTCACCTACTATTCACTGCTTTTTAGTGTATATTTTCATTCTCTGGGTCACAAAATACACTGTGCTCGTGACCTAGAGGGTGAAATTAACACTAAAAAGCAGTGAATAGTGGGTGACCTGGTGACCCAACGGGTGAACTTGCTCTAAAGGAACATTTGTCTCAATTTGATCAACTCGCTTTTGTCACTCCCATTTAATAATACTAGCCTTGTACCCGCGTTATACACGTAAAATAAACTACTATTAGAAAAAGTTTATTTTATCTTAATTAGACAAATATTGAAATTCCCAAGAAGAAATGAAGATCATTAAGATCTTGAATTTATATAGGAGGTGCATTCCATGGTTAATGGCCTAGTGGGTAGTTTTTATTCTTAGAAAATATTAAATCAGTAAAGTTAATAAAGTGTTTTGAATGAGTATTATAGGAAAACTAAATTTTGGTGAAGTCTTCTCACACTAAATCATTTGCCTCTTCCATTTAAAATATCTATATGTTCAAAAAAAAAATTGTTCAAAAAACAATATGACAATCTGAAATTAACAATAGAAGTGATAGTAGCGCCATCTGTTTTTTTTTAATTTTTTTTTATGGCTATTATCCATGATTGAAGGAAAAAAAATATATTGCAATAATGTTTTATTGTACTTCTCTTTTCTAGGTTTATATCACGTTTTTTATACACTTCATATCTAAAGTTAGGTTGCTTCATCAATACATTCATGATGTACATTGAAGGTACTGTTTAGTTCCTTTTTGTCGCCTAAAATTTGAAGTAATGGAAAGGAAAATGTATTTTGTTTCTCAGGAAAATAAAAATTCTTTTGATGTCATTCTTTCATTCATGATCGTCATGATTAATCTAGTATGTGTGATGGTCATCAGTTCACATTAATCTAATTCAACTCGCAACATCTGCATGATGCCAGATATCCATGCACTCATGCATATGCATAGTAGTCATTTATACACTAATTTCGACCACTGTATGAAGGTACGAATGAGGAAAAGCTATCACTGTAAAAAGCCTGTTAGGAGCTATTTGTTGCTGTTTGTGGGGATATGTGGATCTTTGAATCTTTCTCGCAGAGTCTCGCTCGATCTCTCTGTGATGGAAGAGGGAGATCGATTGGGATAGGGGTATTTTTGGTATACATGGCGGGGTTGGGTAAGAACCGATAAAGTTGAAATCCAGTGTTGCTCTGGTGTCTGATATATTTTGGCATCTCGATCCAACTGACCCGGCCCCTTCGGCTTTGGCTTCTCTAGATCTTTGCAGTGAAAGAGTGCAACAGCAAAACTAGTTTAAAAGCGCGGGCGGTGGTGAATGGTGGTGCACACACACAGCCCCCTTTAGCTAGGACGCTTTCAGCCCCTTCTTTTATATTAGCCTTTAGCTGTTCTCCTGGTGATAGATGATTCTAGCTAAGCTAGATTAGCCCTTTCGATATCCCAACACCTAACCCCACAGGCAATCCTTGAAGCCATGTTGTTGCATGGGCATGAGGAATTTCTTGTTCTTTCTGAACCACACAAAGGACACGCATATAATGTCACATGCATGCATGTCCTACAAAAGGGATGGGGTTAGAGGAACCAAAGGCCTGCCCTCGCCCTTTCCTTTTAATCAATCTGATTGATTCAACTAAGAACAAGACAAATAACGAGCTGCTACTTGCATTGACTCGGTCGACTAATTTTGGACCCTAGCTAGATAGCCTTTGATTTCAACAAAGATCCAATGAGGGTCTTGTTTCGATCATCTAACCAGATTCGAAGCGGAGGTACAATAACCTGTTGCTTCCTCTAACTAATACAAAGATGAGGTTTTGTTTCATCATCTTACTTTACTATAAAATCTAACTAATCAATTTAGTCCTCATTGGGTACGAACAGTTAAAAGTACCTAAACCTAGTGCCCTAATGCAACACATTTCAACTTATGGTACTTTTGTAATCAAACATAACTGTGAGAAGTGTTTGTATCATTGATTATCTTATCAATATATGGTATGACACAATATATTTTTCGTGAAGGAAACCAGGTGGCTGATGCATTGGCCAATTTTGGCGCTTAAGGTATGGGCTTTACTTGGTTTGATTCATCTCCAAGCTTCGTTAATCAATTTTGTTTAAGAGATAAGTTGTGTCTTCCTAATTTTCGTTTTAGAAGATTTCTTTTGTTTTGGAAGGCAGGATGTTGTCTGTCATTCCTCATCCGTAGTACTTAACATCTGGGAGGTGTAGGATATGTCATCTCCTCTTACTTGTATTTTCCTTTATTTTTAATAAATCTTTTTCCTCGCATTTGCGAGGTTTGATTAAAAAAAAAAATGGTACGACACAAAATTTAATTATCTCACTTGGGGCGGTGTACAAGAGAAGAAAAATGACATCACTTTAGTTACAGAAATATCTTCTACGTAAACCCATCCACACAGCTCGATGAAGAGAGGAAAAATGAAATCACATGACAGAAATCAACCCTAAACCCTGAGATCTTATAAACTTACTTTGCTTGCATCATCCCTTTTTGAGAGAAATCACTACTTTTTATAAGAGAAAATAAAAAAATTATAAAACATTTGTTGTCTTGTTTATCCAAAAAAAGTTAATTGAGAGTAGTTTTTTTTTTCTCTTCCGAAAAGAAAAAAACTCCACCCATATTGATTTTCCTCTCTCCCATTGAGCTTCCCATTTTCGGTGCCGAGAACATCATTGGCCGAGACCTTGTTGGCCGGATTGAGCACCAGAGTCCCATCCAAAATAGTCATGTTGTCACCTTTGTTGTGAATGTAAGTCAAATTCAAGGGATTTTCTGCAACCCTAACTGTGTTCGATCATAAACTGAAACCTAAAGACTAAAATCCGGTCACCCAAGAAATGGGGCTAAGAATGTCTTCTAGAAGCACAGTGTACTATCTACTTACTGTTCCTTCTTTCTTTAGTTTTAAAGTAGACAATTTTGAATGGAGAATGCAGAATAGAATCATATGAATAATTGTATGATATTCCATCTAGCCGGGGTTGGCTTTCTCTTACCAGGAAAGGGGGAGACAAAATAAAGTAGATGAATGGGGGATTGAGTAGCATGGACACCATTCCGAAGCAATGGAAAGAAGGCACCACAACTTAGTCTTGAAGCTCCTTCTCCTGAGCCGACCTTTGCTTTTGGGCCAAAGTTTGCCTCCTTGCCAATTCTTTTCCTGCAACCACAATTGGAATTGGGGGAGTTGGTAAAAACGACGACGTTTTGGCAGTGATTGAAGTCATGAGGAGTGGAAATTTGTGTGTACCTCTTTGGGGACGTTGTAGTCGACTAACACGCCAGGTTTTTTTACTGCAAGAACCAAGCCGTTGAGGTTTTCTGTTTTCCTCAAACCTAGAAAAGCAAAACATGTATAGTCCATGGGGTTTTCCGCTTTCCTCCAAACCTAGATTTCAAATCCCATGCCACTTTTGCATCTAATCCAAGCCAAATTGGAGAAAACAAAGCTTCGATTCCAAATGCCCAGGGTCATGCATGTTCTATTGGTTCACCAACATATTCAAACAATGGTCCATGCTCCATGCATAGAACAAAGAGTTCTGGGAGAGGAAGAAACAAAGAAAAAAAAAAAAGGAATTTTTTTAGTAATTTGACCAAAATATCCTTGAGATAATATATTATTTACGAGATTTCAATGGATAAAATAGATGGAAATAGATAGAATGACTGAAGTGATTGACGATATCTAACTTGAGTGACTAAAGTGATATTTTCAAAAGTTGAGTGACCAAAGTGTCGAACAGGTCATAGTTCAGTAACCATTTGTGATATTCTCCTTAAAAGATATTAATAACTAACTAAAATTCACTCACCTAAAATTCTTTTGCTAGCTCCGTGATGAAATTTGGTCTTATAGACCCCTGTAACCCCTATTATCATTTCGACTATGGAAAAGAAAGAACCTGAAAGTACTAAATTGGCTTAGGCTCATGACAGAAGAGAAAAGAAGGTGGTATATAGGTGAGACTTTTTTTTTTTTTTTTTTAGAATGGTGAGACTAGAAAACCTTTATCCATTGAAAATTTAGAAATCCATCACCAAGAACTAGCTAGCAAGATGCTTCAAATGGGACACGGAGGAAGCTTTAGAAGATAAAGGCCCCAGATCTCTATTACTATCCCCTCAACTGGATCAAAGAACTAAGCCACGCTTCAAAATACTAGAACTTCTACTATACATGCGTATATGACATACACGCATGATTCACAGTGTGAGTATTGCAAGGGTTTTCTACTGCTCATTACAAGGACTCATACACCGTTGGATCATGTGTATATGGCATACAAGCATATATAGTAGAAGTTTCATAGAAAATGTATAATACAAGTTTCATCAAAAGACATATATGAAAATGAACAATGAAGTATATCTTCTAAATATGTTTTGGATTATTGTTAAAATATATAATAGCCTTTGAAAACAATCCGAAACACACACACACACGACGCCATTAAAGAGTGCGGATCGATCAGAATCTAGCTTGATTTCATTCTATTCAATTTGGTTAATCCTCCTACTCATTCTTGAATCATCTTCTCTCCTACTTTGGAAGAATTTCAAATCCACAAGAAACCCCAAACATCTGCTTGCAGATAGGTATGAATTGCAATGGTGGGAGGAGATGGATTTGGAGGAATCAAAGGCCATCTGAGATGATTTATGATTTTAACGTCTCTGAGATACTTCCAGGGAGAAGATGATTTTAGGAGCAGATTCAGAAAGTTAAAGAGCTGAATTGTGATCAGTCTACACTTTTGCAGTGTGCGGATGTCCGCTTCTGATCCCTCCTCATATTTACATATTATATGTGTGTGTGTGTGTTTTTTTTTTTTCGATTTTTTTCAAAGGCTTTTAGGATTCGTTCTTTGATTTTATTTAGGAATTGGTTGCCTATATAACTATAAGCACCTTTAATCATTCCTTAATTAAAAAAAATCGATAGTTCTCCCAAATTTATCTTGTGTTTTTAGAATTTGACGCTATAGCTTTCTTCACAAGGAAGCAGTTAACCGCTACCCCAACATCAATCATCATCCAAACTCTAAGCTCCTCTATTGTCCTAGCAATAATAGATATCAAAGAATCTATTAGAAACCAAACCGATATTGCACTGAAAATAATGAAGGAACTGCTTCAATCTATAGGCAAGGACAAGAACATGGTATACTCGGCGCTATCCTTCCACATCGCGCCAAGCCTTAAAGCAGCTGGGACAAAGGGTACTACTCTAGACCAATTTTTCTCTTTCCTCAATGGGCAGAGGATCCTTTCTTGAGCTTGTTATTTACCTGAGCTCTCTAAGCTTTCAACGACAAAGTGACATGTGTATAAGATGCATATAACGTCTCATATCGGTTTTTATTTTATTTTTTCAATCCTTCCTCTGACCAAGTACTGGCTTCTTTTTGTGTGTGTGTGATTTTATTTTTTTCCTAGTGTTGAAGCAGCTTCTAGTTCGTTGTTTCGGAATTGGTGTTTCGTTTGGTTAATTGTGACTGGCTAGAGATTTTGCAAATTGTAGGTTATGAATTGAAAGAAAAACTAATTGAAAGTAGCTCCACATATCTTTTTTACAACAATTATTTAGCATGTCTCGTTCAAACTACTTAAGATCCAACTAGACAAAAAAAAAAAAAAACAACAACAAAAAACTATTAAAGGTCCAAGAAACACACTCTCTCTCTAAAAATTTCCTTTACTACTGTTTTTTTAGGTGCTATTCACACACCCATTTTCTCTATGCACACACCCCTCTATTTTTTTATTACTTTAATTTAATTTATCTTTACAAATTACCCTCCCTTGTAATTCTGATTATTTTTTTTCTATTTGGCAAGTCAATCATGAATCAATTATCATCTAAATTGCAAAGTTTGTTCTCATACGAGTAGGAGGGGTAAGACGCATGCTTTACTCCTTTGTTGTCTGGGGTTCCAATATTGCACCTAGCTTATTAAAGTTTCTCGTCTCTTATAGATTGGCAATAAGCCATTTTTAGACGCAGTCTGCAAATTTGAAAAATTTCTAGGTACAAAAAAAAAAATAAAAAAAATTGGAGTATAGTTCAAAATTAATTGAACAATACTTACCAGAGGGGCTAGATAAATGCAGACACAAGCATAATCAATGGTATGAAACTCTAAATATAATGTATTTTAGATAACCGTATTGAAAGAACACTCACCTATAAATAAAAGTTCAACATTAGGCTGCAAAAAACACTAGAGTTTGCAACATTATTTCCAGTATGTAACAAGTAGATCCTAATAATATCTCAAATGTTGCAAAATAGCATCCAAAGAAAATACAATAGCATTTCAGTCAAAAGATTGTTGTTACGTAATGGCACTACGAATCTGCAACAAAACATAAACAGAAAGAGCACAATGTTAGTCAATGCAGAGTTTTATAATGGATATCAATAGTCACAGAAACTTTGTTGATTACTTCCTCATCACTCAAAACTTAACTTCTTCGTGCAAAATCTAAAGATCATGGTCAAAATTCTATGTAAGAAAAAAATTTGAATCATCAACCCTACATAAGATTTCAAGAACATTAGCTAATGACCCAGAAAAACAGTTTGCCTCATTGAAATCGTCAACATTCAGGAAGCAACAAAGGTGCTCCTCATTTCAGTTAATATTTTAGCTGCCTTGCAAAAATAAATAAGACAAAACACTCAATTTCCTTGATTACTTCCTCATCAATCAAAACTTAACTTGTTCATGCTAAATCTAAAGAGAAATTAGGAAATTTGATACCAATTTGTCACACCCCAAACTCGGGGTATGACTTAAGGGGTTCTCAAGCAAGAGAAATTTAGAATAAGACCAAATTTAACACAATTTAAAGTAGAACCTTAAGGCAAGAACAGTTTAGCTTTGGAGATTTACTAAAAATTCATTTGTGGAGCAATGAACTTAAAATTTTCCAGAATCAAAGCAAACACATTAAGGTAGAGCATGCTAAAATTTCATGCAATTTGGAGTTTGGGAAGGAAGAAAAAACTTGAACACAAACTGACTTGCAAAATAGGGTTTTGAAGTCCTCAACTGCGGGAAAATAAGGGTTTAGAATTTGGCGATGATTGACTTGCAAAATAGAAAAAAAATAAAAAATAAAAATAATCAGAATTGCAAAGGAGGGTAATTAGGGTAATTTGTAAAAATAAATTGAATTAAAGTAATAGAAAAATAGAGGGAGTGTGTGAATAGAGAAAATGGGTGTGTGAATAGCACTACCCTTTTTTTTTATCTTAGAGACCAAAAAAAAAAAATTGAGGATGGATTTCATCACCATTATAGAGAGAAGGATCAGGATCCTCTCTTAAGCACCTTACCCTCCTAACTTACCTAAGCTTTTCATTAGATTTTGACACGTGGCTATAATGAATCGAATGGCTTACAATTTTTAGCTTATCTTTTTCTTTTCTTTTTTCTGTCCCTTATTCTTCTCTTCCTCCACATCTCGTCTCTCTGAGACTCTCTCTCCCCCTTCTAGTTCTTCTTCTTCTTCTTCATCTTCTTCACCCAGCACTAATACAAACACTGAAGCTAACTAATTTTCACAGCCTCCAACCCAACCTCCCCCAATAAGAGTGCAAAAACGCAAATCTCATCTTGCAATCCCAAATTTCCATTAAAGACCATTTTTGTACAGTTCACATGAAAAAGGGTTGGAGACAGAGAGAAGAAAATTCATAAGGGCTCAGATCGAGGAGACCATGATCTATGTGAGAGCGAATTGTAAGAACTGCAACGAAGTTATAAGAAGAGAAAGAAATAGAGAAATTGGTGTGATCTATACGAGTTTGAATTTCTGGGCACGAAGCTTCTGAGAATCAATCGCATTTTTCCATCGAAACTATGCCGAATCACCCATTAGCGGAAAACTGTACCCTCGAAGAACATAAAGAAATTCAACAAAAGAGAATATTAGAGAGAGACACCATGACCATATCTTCAAACTCAAAGGTACAGAACAAGCTCAGAAGCTGCAACCGCAACAAAGGTAGAAGAAAGCGATGCTCAGCGCCAACACTATGGCCTCATAGACTGAAACAATCTTGAACACAACGTCGTCGTAGAAAGAGAGCTGGAGATTCACCGGCCTAAACTTGAAGGCAGACCCCAAGTACTTCCACCTAACACTCCACGATTCCTTCCTCATCGACCTCCTAAACAATAACCACCTCTTCTTCCCCAACATGTTCAGAGCTCGCCCTTCTCTAACTTTTGCTTTGAGGGTCTGGTTTGATTTGGTTTGATGGGGATGGAACTCGGTGGTTCTGTAGAAGGCAAGGATTGGGGAAGCGGTGGAGGAGGGAGGAGGGAGGAGGAAGGAGAGGAGAGAGTAGGACAAAAATCTAGAAGGGGTAATATTGTAAAATTAGAACTTCAAGAAGATTTCAACCATTGGATGCAAAATTGTCCACGTGTCTTCATCTTGTTAGAAGCTTAGGTAGGTTAGGAAAGAAATAAGGTTAGGAGAGGATCCATGTCCGAGAGGGAAATACTATTGGATCAATTTCATCTCTATAAAAAGACTTGACGTCACTTGGTACCTAACAATTAAATTGAACAGGTTCCTTTCCTGAGATATGAATGGATCCATTGTCGAACATTTCTCGATCTCTGGGCCTCGTGGAATCAAATTGTGATGGAAAATGGCTTTTTGTTGGTGTTGGTAGGTGCTCTTCTCGGAGACACTTCGACATGTCATATTTTTGGTGGGCCTGGGGCTACAAAAAAGATATTTGGGACGGGACGGCTTGAGTTCTAATCTAGAATTTGAGTTGCTGACTTGCTGCCGGATTTGGATTTGGGATCCAGATATGGGCTTGATTTGGGTTCTCTTTTTTGTTGGGCTTTTAAAATGGGTGATTTATATTTAGTTCTTCCATTATTTGCCTGCACTAGGTCAAGTAACCTAGAGTTTGGGCCAGACACATAATCGGGATTTCCTTGAACACTCCCCCTTGTGTCGTCCAAACGTGGTGCTTCTCTCGTTGCCTCATTAAAAACCTTGCCGAGTAACAAAAACCCAGTGGGACAAAAATAACCTCGGTCGAAGGGGAAAAAGAGCACAACACACCCTTCACGTTTCGAGACCATACATGTAGACATCTCCCCCTGATGTCTGCATCTCCCCCTGATGACTACGGTCATGGGAGTTCGGATAACTTCCGTAAACGATGCTACCAACATGTTTCTCGAAAGTGGAATTTAGGCAATGACTTAGTGAGCAAGTCTGCCACACTGTCCTCAGATCGAACCTAGTTCATTTTGATCTTGAAGAGAGTCTGTTGTTGCTGATTAAGCTTGGTGTTGTCGCTTTGATGTAGCCTTACTTCATTTGTTCAAAACAAGCTGCATTATCCTAAATGCTCGTAGGCTCATCTGTGGTAGACTTCAAACCACAAGTGTTCGAACATGCGTAATTATGGATCCAATCCATATACATTCACGAATCTCTTCGTGAAGAGCAATAGTCTCTGCATGGTCCAAAGATATAGCGACTAGGGTCTATTCTGTAGACCTCCAAGATATCGCAGTCTTTACCCATGGTGAACACTTAACCAGTTTGGGAATGACCTTTGTGTGGGTCAGAGAGGTACCCAGCATCAGCAAAACCTTCAAAAACGCGAACTTCGTTTTGGGATGGGGAGAGGGGACGCATGCCGGTGTTGGTGGCGTTCCTGGTGTGCGATGGGTCCGAATCCATCATCTCTCTGTAGGGATAGAACAAGCCCATATCAATCGTACATCTCAAGTATCGAAAGATATCTTTTACACCAATCCAATGGCGTCGCGTTGGCGCAGAGCTATACCTTAGCTAACAAGTTCATTGCAAATGAGATGTCCGGTCTTGTGCATGGAGCTAAGTACAATAATGCGCCTATTGTACTTATGTAGGGCACTTCCGCCTCTAGCACATCTTCGCCATCATCCTTCGGACGAAGAGAATCCTTTTCAGGATCAAGACTACGGACGATCATGGGGGTGCTTGAAGGTTTGACCTTGTCAAAATGCCTAAGCATCTATCAACACGATGCTCAAGTTCCAAACCGAGACATAATCGTGTTCTCCCAAAATCCTTCATCTCAAACTCGGATTTCTAGTGTTCAGCGGTTTCCCTTAACTCTTTAAGGGCTTCTAATGAAGATCATGTCCAACATGAACCGCGATAGAATCCGAAACTTGTTATGGAAACGCGTGGGCATATCCCTTCCCAATCAAGTAGTTACTTTAGTGAGCGTTTCAACCTCTTTGTAACGCGCTCCGTGGTCTAGAGCCACTTGACTTGGGTAAATGAAGTTCACCATGAACCTTCATGTATATTCCGTATCTAGATCCCCATAGAGATACGTAGTGACCACATTTGTAAGCTGCATGTTCAGTTATTCGAAAACTACCAAACTGACAAGGTAGTGGAGTGCAATGACATCCATTACGAGAGAATATGTCTCATCGTAGTCGATTCCAGGGCGTTTTGTGAGAAGCCTTGCGCCATAAGGCGAGATTGCCATCTCTTTTTCTCATCACGCTTTCTATCGAAGACCCATTAGTCAATAGGTTTTATGTTAGGAGGTGTTGGCATCACTAGCTCAGAAAACCTTCCTCTTCGTTAGAGAATCCATCTTAACTTGGATCGCATCTTTCCATTTAGGCCAAATCTCTCTACGTTGGCATTCATTCATCAACGGAGCGTGGTTCGATATCATCGGACTCAACAAACTCATGCGCAACGAAATGCGTGACTACATCATCAATTATGATGGAGTTTTTATCCCACATCTCATGTACACTAGTGTAAGTTTCATAGAGCTCTATATTCTCAGGAATAGGGTTCTAACGTTGAGGCGTCCCCCAACGATAACCATAACCCGGAAGATTCTCATGAGACGGATTATGAGTGTCGATGATCAAAGGATTGGAATGTGCCAAAGTATCCTTCGAATCCACGGGCCTCCCACGCATCCTAGCTGGGGCCATGGCCTATAATGCCAGAGTGCCACTCTCATTGGCGTTGGCGCCATGCCTACCTCCGTGTAGGATGGCGCTACGTCCTCTGGTAGGGACGTACTTCCTTGCAGGCATATTTGCAGCAGATGTGTGATCTCGTCACTTTAACAGGGATCAAGATGAGACATAGTGGGGACAGACTACGACAATTCCTGTCGTTCCTGTTGAACATTCGTGTTCTTATCTCCCCCTAAC
Organism: Rosa rugosa; assembly: GCF_958449725.1. NCBI lineage: Eukaryota > Viridiplantae > Streptophyta > Magnoliopsida > Rosales > Rosaceae > Rosa > Rosa rugosa. The sequence goes on from NC_084823.1 coordinate 41,580,331, forward strand.
GACGGGAAGACTGTCTCATCAAAGTGACATCCGCAAATCTAGCGGTAAGGAGATCGCCTAGCAAGGGTATGAAGTGGCGGACGATTGTTGGAGTCTCAAATCCAACGTAGTTGCCCATTCGTCTGTATGGACCCATCATAGAGCGCTGTGGCGGCGCAATTGGCACATAAATGGCACACTCAAATATGCGTAAGTACGATACTTGTACCCAGTCACTAGCTGTAACGCCGAGGTAGATTGAGTGGCGGTAGGTCGTAGACGAATTAGCATAGCTGCATGCGATATTGCATCACCCCAAGCGGATATAAGGAGATTGGTGCGCATTACCAATGTCTTGACTACCATCGTAGTCGTTTCCGCGAGACCATTTGGGTGTGTACAGGAGAATATGATGTCCAACATCAGTCTCATTGCAATATCCATCGAAAGTCTTCGATGTAAACTCACTAGCATAGTCAAATCCAATTGACTGAATAGGATGATTCGGGGAGTGAGCCCGTTGTCATAGGATGTGTGCTAGGAGTGTTTCATAAGCAGCATTACAAGTGGACAATGGCACAACACGGGACCAGCGTGTGGGCATATCAACCAACATCATGAGATATTTAAACGTCCGCAAGTTGGTGGAATCAGTCCACAGAATCCCTACGGATTCTATGTAAGAACATAATGAGTATTTTCATATCCTTTGCATAGGACGGTCTCAGTCCTAATTTTCCTAAGGAAGTGGCTTTGTAAAATGAGCGAGAGGCCTTAGAAGCAACCAAGGAGAGTTTTGGTTGGGCCTGAGCGTTTGAAACGCATATTGAAGCAAAGTTTGTGACTACATCACCCATCATGGTGTCATGACCATGGGAAGTGGCATCCATGGCGTTATAACCATGGGGATTGACATCCATGGCGTCATGGCCATGGGTAGCGCCAAATATGGCGTTGTCACAAGGGACTTGGGCGGCCATATGGCGCTCCAAGACAGCTGCAGCGCCAGATGCTGCAATTGTTGCGGTCTTGCTAAGTCCAGGAATCAATTTTTGATTCTTGCTTCATTTCGCTCGAGGGTGTCCATGTGAAGTCTTTAGTAGACGGATCACCATATCATGACCAGGGTGACTTATCCTGTCGAGACGAAGCCAATATGTGTCTAAATCCAAGAGATCTTCTCTCATAACCTTTATTGGATTAATAGCTCGAATAGTGACATAGAGTCTACTAGAGAGACACATAAACTTCTCTAAGATGCGCCTTTGTTCGCAATCATTAGAGGCATTGCAAAGGAACTCATTTCTATTCTCCTCATGCATTTCTGCATGGAATCCGTTGGCTATTCATAGGGTGTGATTTGCCCTAGGAGCGTAGAGAGTTTTGTGAGAATAATCAAGGTGCCATTTGGCAAGGGGAACTTGGGCTATTCCATGTCCTTGAATTAATACTGATGGCCCAGCCATCGTAGTCACAAAGTAACATGCTCATGAATCAAAATGGAGTCATAATGAAGAGAACTCGAAATTTTATTCATAAGCCAACGGAGTACATCATTGTCTCTTAACCATTAGGAGAATCTAATCCAAATGCTAGCTAATGCAAAACAATGGTAGCCGTCTAACTTCTTTCGGTAATTCCAACGCAAATGTGACCAGGTGAGTAGAGAGATGTCGGTGGAGCAAAGCTCGCTTAATTACCACTTATCTCAAAACCTTCCTAGACATCACATTTACATTGAGTACGCCTACTTTGAAGAAAGACTAAACCATAGGCATCTACTACAAAAATAATACGGCAATTGCCTACATCTCTTGGAAAATAAAGACTTAAACAAAATTGGCGATCTATTGATCCCAGCCAGATTTGTAGTCTTGAACCCTTCACTCTAGATCATCTTCTTGATCTTCTTGTTCCACATAGTGAGCTTCTCTTGTTTCACAATATGCTTTGTAGGCGGTGACAATTTCTTCACGAGCTCTACAAATGTGTGCCCAATGATCAGACACTCCACATCGAGAACATACATCTCTTTGCTCGAAATCCATTGATTGAAGCGCTTTGAAAGCGTCATTTAGATGGCTCTTAGTGTTGGTGGCGCCACCAACATGGCCAGAGGCGTTGCCTCCGTCTCTCTTCCCACGTTGACCTCTTCAGTTCCGTGTTCGCCTATATTGGCGGTTACCTTTCCAAGTAGAGCGATTATATGGACCAGAACGTCCAGAAGTATCCCTAAGATTAGGGTTTCGCTCTTGGCGCCTTCTCTTAGGGGCGCGACTATAATTGGATTCCGGAATATGCCCTATTTCCACGGATCTCGAATTATAGTTCTTCACAAGGATGTTGTCATGCTTTTCAGCGACATTCATGGCTCCAATGAGCTCATGAAACCTTGTGATCCGTCCTGCAGCAATATCGATTCGATAGTTCTTAGCAACCATCAATGCAAAGACGGGGAAGGTAGAGAGAGTCTTCTCAATCAATATCGCATCTGTGATCTCTTTACCACAGAATTCCATTAAGGATTTAATGCGAAGTGCTTCCGAGTTGTAGTCAATAACTGACTTGAAATCACAGAAGCGGAGGCTATGCCATCTCACTTCTAGGTCAGGAAGCAAGGAGTCACGGACGTTGCCAAATCTTTCTTCGAGTGAGACCCACAGTCTTCTGGGGTCTTCTTCATTCATACACTCGTACTGGAGCGAATCATCCATATGACGAGTCATTAGGATGATGGCTTTCGCCTTATTTGCCTCTAAGGCTGCTCTATTTGCTTCCAAAGCTTGAGTTTGCTCAACAGTTAGCACGTCCTGGCTAGGCTCGAGAATCGTATCCAAGATTCCATCGGCCTTGAGATGCTGGCGGACATCACGAACTCACCTGTGATATTCAGAGCCAGTTGTTCCCAATGGAGCAAAGTCCAATTTGTTCAGGTTATTCATCCTGAAAGAGAACAAGAAAAAGGGTTAGTTTCGGAGCGTAAAAGGCTACCACGAAAACATATAAAATTTCTGAGCGTAGTCGCTTCCAAGAAATTAGGAATTTCCGAGCTTAGTCGCTTTCAAGAAATTCGATTCCAAGAGGGGTTGGATTTTTTTTTTTTTTAAAAAAAAAAAAAAAAACAAAACAAAACAAAAAAACAAAGAGGGGTTGGATTAGATCGAAACAATGATGTGTTTGTGGTCGATCATAACTTCTCAACAAACTCTAAGTTTGGAGGACTCTACAAGCTCTAAGCTTGGAGTGAGCACGAACCCCCACAGTTCGGCTTTTGGTCTCCCCTATGAAAAAGAAAGGGGGGTAGAAGAAGGGATATTGGAAGTCCCCGAGAAAGAGAAAAGAAATTGAAATTACGAAAGCAAAAGGAATTAAATGAAAGAAAAAATACCTTTTTTTTCTCTTTTCCGGCAGTGGGCCACAGGCCCTTTTATTTATTTTTTTTCTTTTTTTTTCTTCTCTTCTCTTCTTCTTCGGCAGTGGGCTACACTTTCCCTTTTTTTTTTTTTTTTTTTTTTCTGGCACTGGGCCCCGTCACTTGGTGGGCCGCCTTTTTTTATTTTTCTTCCCTTCCTCTTGACCGAAGACCCGAAGTCATCTTCTTCCCTCTCTGGTTTTCTGGTTCGAGGCCGAGCTGCTGCGTCGGTGCCGGAGGCTGCAGGCGAGCTGGGCGAGCGAAGGGGCTGTGATGGCCGGTGACTGGGCTAGGCTGGAAGTGGGCAGGGCAGCGAACTGGGCAGATGCAGTAACTGGGTTGGCCGGTCCGACGTGATTTTGCAGCAACTTTGACTGGCCGGTCCGGTGATTGGCTGACCGGTTCTGGAAATTTCGACTCTGGTTCTTGGTTCCTGGAATCAAGGCGTAGATGGTGACCAAGTTTGAAGGTAGAAGGCGGCGTGGGAGGATGCGAACCGGGCAGGGATTGTTTTTATCTTCTGGAGGCCGGTTCGGTACTTTTCCGGCCGGTTCCGGTGATGCCGCCGGCGGTTCTGGGCTCCTGGGATTAGGGCTTCGATATGTGGGGCGGTGGTTTCAGGATTTTGAAGGTTATGAAATTAGGGTTTTCAAGGAAAGTAATTCTACATTGATTAGGATTCTAGATCCTTCTAATTAAATCCTATTACCACTAGGTCAAGTAACCTAGGGTTTGGGCTAAACACAAATTAGGTTTTCCTTGAACACTCCCCCTTGTGTTGCCCAAACGCGGTGCTTCTCTCGTTGTCTCGTTAAAAACCTTGCCGAGTAACAAAAACCCAGTGGGACAAAAATAACCTCGGTCGAAGGGGAAAAAGAGCACAACACACCCTTCACGTTTCGAGACCATACATGTAGACATCTCCCCCTGATGTCTGCATCTCCCCCTGATGACTACGGTCATGGGAGTTCGGATAACTTCCGTAAACGATGCTACCAACATGTTTCTCGAAAGTGGAATTTAGGCAATGACTTAGTGAGCAAGTCTGCCACACTGTCCTCAGATCGAACCTAATTCACTTTGATCTTGAGGAGAGTCTGTTGTTGCTGATTAAGCTTGGTGTTGTCGCTTTGATGTAGCCTTACTTCATTTGTTCAAAACAAGCTGCATTATCCTAAATGCTCGTAGGCTCATCTATGGTAGACTTCAAACCACAATTGTTCGAACATGCGTAATTATGGATCCAATCCATATACATTCACGAATCTCTTCGTGAAGAGCAATAGTCTCTGCATGGTCCGAAGATATAGCGACTAGGGTCTATTCTGTAGACCTCCAAGATATCGCAGTCTTTACCCATGGTGAACACTTAACCAGTTTGGGAATGACCTTTGTGTGGGTCAGAGAGATACCCAGCATCAGCAAAACCTTCCAAAACGCTAACTTCGTTTTGGGATGGGGAGAGGGGACGCAGGCCAGTGTTGGCGGCGTTCCTGGTGTGTGATGGGTCCGAATCCATCATCTCTCTGTAGGGATAGAACAAGCCCATATCAATCGTACATCTCAAGTATCGAAAGATATCTTTTACACCAATCCAATGGCGTCGCGTTGGCGCAGAGCTATATCTAGCTAACAAGTTCACAATATATGAGATGTCCGGTCTTGTGCATGGAGCTAAGTACAATAATGCGCATATTGTACTTAACTAGGGCATTTCTGCCCCTAGCGCATCTTCGTCATCATCCTTTGAACGAAGAGGATCCTTTTCAGGATCAAGACTACGGACGATCATGGGGGTGCTTGAAGGTTTGACCTTGTCAAAATGCCTAAGCATCTATCAACACGATGCTCAAGTTCCAAACCGAGACATAATCGTGTTCTCCCAGAATCCTTCATCTCAAACTCGGATTTCTAGTGTTCAGCGGTTTCCCTTAACTCTTTAAGGGTTTCTAATGAAGATCATGTCCAACATGAACCGCGATAGAATCCGAAACTTGTTATGGAAACGCGTGGGCATATCCCTTCCCAATCAAGTAGTCATCTTAGTGAGCGTTTCAACCTCTTTGTAAAACGCGCCCCGTGGTCTAGAGCCACTTGACTTGGGTAAATGAAGTTCACCATGAACCTTCATGTATATTCCGTATCTAGATCCCTATAGAGATACGTAGTGACCACATTTGTAAGCTGCATGTTCAGTTATTCGGAAACTACCAAACTGACAAGGTAGTGGAGTGCAATGACATCCATTACGAGAGAATATGTCTCATTGTAGTCGATTCCAGGGCGTTTTGTGAGAAGCCTTGCGCCATAAGGCGAGATTGTCATCTCTTTTTCTCATCACGCTTTCTAACGAAGACCCATTAGTCAACAGGTTTTATGTCAGGAGGTGTTGGCATCACTAGCTCAGAAAACCTTCCTATTCGTTAGAGAATCCATCTTAACCTGGATCGCATCTTTCCATTTAGGCCAAATCTCTCTACGTTGGCATTCATTCATCAACGGAGCGTGGTTCGATATCATCAGACTCAACAAACTCATGCGCATGCGCAACTATATCATCATTATGATGGAGTTTCTATCCCACGTCTCATGTACACTAGTATAATTTTCATAGAGCTCTATATTCTCAGGAATAGGGTTCTAACGTTGAGGCGTCCCCCAACGATAACCATAACCTGGAAGATACTCATGAGACGGATTTTGAGTCTTGATGATCAAAGGATTGGAATGTGCCAAAGTATCCTTCGAACCCACGGGCCTCCCACGCATCCTAGCTGGGGCCATGGCCTATAACGCCAGAGTGCCACTCTCATTAGCGTTGGCGCCATGCCTACCTCCGTGTAGGGTGGCGCTACGTCCTCTGGTAGGGACGTACTTCCTTGCAGGCATATTTGCAGCAGATGTGTGATCTCGTCACTTTAACAGGGATCAAGATGAGACATAGTGGGGATAGACTACGACAATTCCTGTCGTTCCTGTTGAACATTCGTGTTCTTATCTCCCCCTAACGACGGGAAGACTGTCTCATCAAAGTGACATCCGCAAATCTAGCGGTAAGGAGATCGCCTAGCAAGGGTATGAAGTGGCGGACGATTGTTGGAGTCTCGAATCCAACTGAGTTGCTCATTCGTTTGTAAGGACCCATTATAGAGCGCTGTGGCGGCGCAATTGGCACATAAATGGCTCACTCAAATGTGCGTAAGTACAAAATACTTGTACCCAGTCACTAGCTGTAACGCAGAGAGACATTGAGTGGCGGTAGGTCGTAGACGAATTAGCATGGCTGCATGCGATATTGCATCACCCCAGGCGGATATTGGTGCGCATTACCAATGTCCGGACTACCATCGTAGTCGTTTCCGCGAGACCATTTGGGTGTGCTCATGGGAATATGATGTCCAACATCAGTCCCAAATGCAATAACTATCGAAAGTCTTCGATGTAAACTCACTAGCATAGTCAAATCCAATTGACTGAATAGGATGATTTGGGGAGTGAGCCCGTTGTCATATGATGTGTGCTAGGAGTGTTTCATAAGCAGCATTACAAGTGGACAATGGCACAACACGTGACCAGCGTGTTTGCATATCAACCAACATCATGAGATATTTAAATGTCCGCAAGTTGGTGGAATCAGTCCACAAAATCCCTACGGATTCTATGTAAGAACATAATGAGTATGTTCATATCCTTTGCATAAGACGGTCTCAGTCCTAATTTTCCTAAGGAAATGGCTCAGTAAAATGAGCGAGAGGCCTTAGAAGCAACCAATGAGAGTTTTGGTTGGGCCTAAGCGTTTGAAACGCATATTGAAGCAAAGTTTGTGACTACATCACCCATCATGGTGTCATGACCATGGGAAGTGGCATCCATGGCGTTATAACCATGGGGATTGACCTCCATGGCGTCATGGCCATGGGTAGCGCCAAACATGGCGTTGTCACAAGGGACTTGGGCGGCCATATGGCGCTCCAAGACAGCTGCAGCGCCAGATGCTGCAATTGTTGCGGTCTTGCTAAGTCCAGGGACCAATTTTTGATTCTTGCTTCATTTTGCTCAAAATGATGGATGTCCGTGTGAAGTCTTCAGTAGACAGATCATCATGTCATGACTAGGATGATCTATCCTGTCGTGAAAAAGCCAATATGTGTCTAAATCCAAGAGATCTTCTCTCATAACTTTATTGGATTTAATAGCTCGAATAGTGGCATAGAGTCCACTAGAGACACATAAACTTCTCTAAGATGCGCCATCGTTCGCAATCATTAGAGGCATTGCAAAGGAACTCATTTCTGTTCTCTACATGCGTTGTCGCATGGAATCCGTTGGCTATCCATAGGTGCGAGTTGCCCTAGGAGCGTAGAGAGTTTCTGTGACATTAATCAAGGTGCCATTTGGCAAAGAGAACTTGGGCTATTCCATGTCCTTGAATTAATACTGATGGCCCAGCCATCGTAGTCACAAAAGTCATATGCTCAGAATCAAAATGGAGTCATAATGAAAAGAACTTGAAATTTTATTCATAAGCCAACGGAGTTACATCATTGTCTCTTTGACCAAAGAAAATCTAATCCAAAATGCTAGCTAATGCAAAACAATGGTAGTCGTTTGACTTCTTTCGGTAACTCCAAAATAAATATGACCAGGTGAGTAGAGAGATGTCGGTGGAGCAAAGCTCGCTTAAGTACCACTTATCTCAAAACCTTCCTAGACATCATACTCATTTTGGATGAGCCTATGTGAAGAAAAACTAAACCAATAGCATTTACTACATAGTATGGCAATTGCCTATTACATCTCTTGGAAAATAAAGACTTAAACAGAATTGGCGATCTATTGATCCCAGCCAAATTTGTAGTCTTCAACCCTTTACTCTAGATCATCTTCTTGATCTTCTTGTTCCACATAGTGAGCTTCTCTTGCTTCACAATATGCTTTGTAGGCGGTGACAATTTCTTCACGAGCTCTACAAATGTGTGCCCAATGATCAGACACTCCACATCGGGAACATACATCTCTTTCCTCAAACTCCATTGATTGAGGCGCTTTGAAAGCGTCATTTAGATGGCTCTTAGTGTTGGTGGCGCCACCAACATGGCTAGAGGCGTTGCCTCCCTCTCTCTTTCCACGTTTACCTCTTCGGTTTCGTGTTCGCCTATTTTGGCGGTTACCTTCCCAAGTAGAGCTATTATATGGACCAGAACGTCCAGAAGTATCCCTAATATTAGGGTTTCGCTCTTGGCGCCCTCTCTTTAGGGCGCGACTATAATTGGATTCCGGAATACGCTCTGTTCCCACGGATCTCGAATTATAGTTCTTCACAAGGATGTTGTCATGCTTTTCAGCGACATTCATAGCTCCAATGAGCTCATGAAACCTTGTGATTCGTCTTGCATTAACATCGATTCGATAGTTCTTAGCAACCATCAATGCAGAGACGGGGAAAGTAGAGAGAGTCTTCTCAATCAACATCGCATTTGTGATCTCTTTACCACAGAATTCCATTAAGGATTTAATGCGAAGTGCTTCCGAGTTGCAGTCAAGAACTGACTTGAAATCACAGAAGCGGAGGCTATGCCATCTCACTTCTAGGTCAGGAAGCAGGGAGTCACGGACGTTGCCAAATCTTTCTTCGAGTGAGGCCCACAGCTTTCTGGGGTCTTCTTCATTCATACACTCGTACTGGAGCGAATCATCCATATGACGAGTCATTAGGATGATGGCTTTCGCCTTATTTGCCTCGAAGGCTGCTCTATTTGCTTCCAAAGCTTGAGCTTGCTCAACAGTTAGCACGTCCTGGCTAGGCTCGAGAATCGTATTCAAGATTCCATCGGCCTTGAGATGCTGGCGGATATCACGAACCCACCTGTGATATTCAGAGCCAGTTGTTCCCAATGGAGCAAAGTCCAATTTGTTCAGGTTACTCATCCTGAAAGAGAACAAGAAATTAGGGTTAGTTTCGGAGCGTGAAAAGGCTACCACGAAAACATATAAAATTTCTGAGCGTAGTCGCTTCCAAGAAATTAGGAATTTCCGAGCGTAGTCGCTTCCAAGAAATTCGATTCCAAGAGGGGTTGGATTAGATCGAAACAACAATGTATGTGGTCGATCGTTTTCTTCTCAACAAACTCTAAGTTTGGAGGACTCTACAAGCTCCAAGCTTGGAGTGAGCACGAACCCCCACAGTTCGGCTTAATTTGGTCTCCCCTATAATAAAGAAAGGGGGTAGAAGAAGGGATGTTGGAAGTCCCCGAGAAAAGAAGAGAAAAGTAATAAAAACTTCAAAAAACGGGAACTTTTAGAAAAGTTTACCTTGAAAAATTGCCGGAAATCTTGACTCGAAAGTTGGCCGGAAAAGTCACTGGAAAGTTGGTCGGAAAAGTCATCGGAAAGTTGGGCGGAAAAGTCACCGGAAAGTTGGCCGGAAAAAGTCACCGGAAAGTTGGCCGGAAAAGTCGCCGGAAGTGGCCGGAAATAGGTTGACCGGTCGTTGACCGGAGGGTTGACCGGTCGTTGACCGGAGGGTTGACCGGGGAGCTGGTGCTGACTGGGCGTTGACGTGGCTGATGACGTCAGTGGGCTTCTAGGCCGAAGGCTTGGGCCTGGTGTCGTCAGTGGGCCAGGTGCAGCAGTGGGCTTGGTCGGGTTAGTGGGTCAGATGGGCTGCTGCCTCCTTTTCTTTCTTTTACTTTCTTTTCTTCTTCTTGCGGCAGTGGGCCACTTCTGCCCTCTTCTTCTTCTTTCTTTTACTTTATTTTCTTCTTCTTGTGGCAGTGGGCCACGTCTACCATCTTCTTCTTCTTTCTTGTTCTTTATTTTCTTCTTCCTCTGTTATTTTTGCTGGCAATTGAGCTTCAAGGTGGGCGGCGGTGGTTTCTGGGATTTGAAGGCTACGAATTTAGGGTTTCAGGGTTAGAGCTTCGTGCTGATAACGTGTTGTAGAGAAACTGAAATTGAGAGAGAGAAATTCGCTGTGTATACTCATTGATAATAGGGGCCTCTTTATATAGAGGATTACAATGCATAGAATCTCAATCATACAAGGAAAGTAATTCTACATTGATTAGGATTCTAGATCCTTCTAATTAAATCCTATTACCACTAGGTCAAGTAACCTAGGGTTTAGGCTAAACACAAATTAGGTTTTCCTTGAACAGATGGAAGATTGTTAAATAATTTTGAGCGAAATATCCATGGTCGGTCATAACTAGTTAACTACAGTTACAATAATTGAAGATTTCCCCATATTAGATGTATGTTTTTGAGTGGGAGTATGCATAGTCGCCTCATACTATCGTTTACCCTAATTCGATGCAATCATGCATCCAATTATCTCTTTAGTACTCGCTAGGTATATTTTTTGATGTATTGTGGAAATGTTCTTGTCATTTTAAGATTTTTTTTCTTCTAGAAATCATGGTACTCATCAATTGTTCTTAAAAGTTTAAAAAATTCGAGACCCGTGAAATGATTAAAACTCTGAAATAATCTGAAAATTATCCATACCAAAAGGTCAGTTTATCTACTCTCTTATTGGAACTCCCTCGATGTTGATATTTGGCTTGGCAACAAGTGGCAAACAACCAACCAAAGAACAAACAAACACATATGTGTACACATCTCAGCCAGAAAGTTCATATATGCCTCATCAAAGGAGCATTTCAATATCCAATTTTCTCTCAAGTCCTACCTCAAATTCTAGTTTCTGTACTTCTTGTATCCTTGGCATCTATATCCAAATCACTCTGAAAATTGTAATGGCACTCACTTTTATTTCCTCACTTTCCATTCAGTCCTTAACCTCATCTTCTTCGAATTCAAAGACTTATCCAACCCGTCAGCAATCCCTCTCCAGACCCTTTTCCATGGTATGCCAGATAGACCCTAACAGACACAATTTTCAAGGTAATTACTTCTGGGGTTCTATAAGCTATTCAAAGTACAAGTAATAAAGTTTAAGTTGTTACTGCATGTTATAGTTCTATAGTAGCTTATTGAGTTTCCTTGAAAAGGAAGATGGTTCCCACAAGCAATGCATGACCGTTAGAGAAGGGTCCAAGAATTGGAAAAACATAGTTTCAGTAGCCTTGGCAACTGCTGCAGTTATTAGCTTCAGCTCTGGCATGCCCGCCATTGCAGACCTCAATAAGTTTGAAGCCGAAACACCTGGTGAATTTGGTATAGGATCAGCAGCCCAATTTGGTTCTGCAGACCTCAGGTCACATTTATTTATTGATTTATTTTAAGTTTGTATACTCTAAGCTTTTCTGGGTTGTATGTAGAAGGTTTAAATTCTGTTCCAATCTTGATTTACAGGAAAGCAGTACATGTGAATGAAAATTTCAGGTAATTTTCGCATTTGAGTTCTGAATTTAATTAGACCAATGTACATAGCAAACAGATGAGGAGAAAATGGACTTGCTATCAGTATCTGCATTTTAGTTGGTACCTGTGGCTGCTATGTATTTGTATTCTGTAGGACAGTGTTCTGTTTCTTTTGCTGTTTGTTTGATTTCAGTCTTACAGCGCTTTACTACTTTTGGAACTGGTTTCGATTCTGTAGTCTTGCATTTATAACTAAACTAATCGACTTATACAGGAGAGCCAATTTCACATCTGCTGATATGAGGGAATCTGATTTCAGTGGTTCAACATTCAATGGTGCATACCTTGAGAAAGCTGTAGCATATAAGGCTAATTTTGCTGGTAAGCTTGTTGTCACCGAACACCTTATTGTGTAAATAGAAACCAAAATATGAACCAAGTGAAAGGTAGTGGAAGCAGAAAATACCTTTCTTAACAACTTATCATAGGAGTAAATGTTTCCGGACTTTCAGTTCTAAAATCCATAATGTATGAGTTGAAAGCATTCTTGACTTCTCTATATGAACTCGTTTTCCACTTGCCATTGGAACTCTATTCATACTTATTATGGCTAGCCTCCGTTTAATTTCGAGCCTATTCAAGGATCAGAATGACTCCAATCTGGAGCACTAGCTGCATTTCAGAAACTTCGTTCCCATAGCAAAGTTAGACTCATTAGAGAAACATAAAAAGGACTAGTAAGAAGAATCATACTTAACAAACTAGCGGTGGCCTATCAGGCTATCATTAATTTTACAGAAAAAAGGATATCATTTGCTTATCTATTTAATCCCTTTAGTTGCCTAAATTTAGGAATATTTCTCTTTTATGATCACACACTTGACACCGCCATGTCAAAAATAGTTTGTTTTCAATGCATTATGTTTTTGAAGATATAGAGCAGCGTAGTGTTATTATGTTAGTATAGTTACTATGCTTTACCCAAAAGAAACCTAGATTTGATTAGAATCTAAATTGGAGTCAAAGCAAAACGCTAATTTTCATTTGTTTCATAATTCTACTTGCAGTTATTTGGTGTTTCTTTGTTCTTGCATGGTTCAAACTTTAGTAACCTAACTACTGAATCTCTTATGAAATTATCCAGGATCAGTATCTTTGATTAGGATTCTTGTTGCTTATTGTTACAACATAAACAATCTTTTTGCAGACAGACTCTTAAATTTTTAATCTTTTAATATTTCACAGGTGCGGATTTGAGCGACACATTGATGGATCGTATGGTATAACTTGAAAAGCATAGCCCAAACTCCTCAACCATTTGTCTTTGGCATTGCTTTAACCATAGTTGCATTAGAACTAAAGGAGTTTGTTGAAACACAGCCTTGTTTCATTCCATTACTCAACGATTAAAATGATCACAGGTCCTTAATGAAGCTAATCTCAAGGATGCTGTGCTTGTTAGATCAGTTCTCACTCGAAGTGATCTTGGTGGTGCCCTAATCGAAGGCGCTGATTTCAGTGACGCTGTCTTGGACCTCACCCAGAAGCAGGTGCTGTTTATTGCTTGTGTTAGTTACAGAAATATGTTTCTTTCAAAATCAGATCCTATGCTTTTATATTTCAACTAAACTCTTTGGTTTGTTCATAATCATATAGGCTCTCTGCAAGTATGCAAGTGGCACGAACCCAACTACAGGGGTGAGCACAAGATCAAGCCTAGGTTGCGGGAACAGTCGACGAAATGCTTATGGCTCTCCCTCATCCCCTCTGTTAAGCGCTCCACCTCAGAAACTACTTAATCGGGATGGATTCTGTGATCAAGAAACTGGTCTTTGTGATGTAAAATGACTCCAATGGTAGTGGTAATTAGTTTTACCAACCTTGAATTGATCACATACCACATCCCGGTATGTGTATGCAGGAGTAAAGAAAATGCAGATTGAACCAAAACACCTGTACATCCTTGAAGCATCAGGAAGCCATAAATATGAAACACGCACATTTGAAACAGCAGGCATCATTTGTTGATTATCAGTCTCTGAATGTATTTTGATCATATTCTAAGAAGAAATAGTTTCTTGGATTTCCTTCAAGGAAAAGCTCAATCGCATTTTTGCCTCCTTACGCATTCCTGGGAAGCATTCAACTCTTTTTGCAATCTCTAGACAAAAGAATAAACTTAGCCCCCTACGTTATACATGAACCATCTCATGCGATTCGGTTATTGAAGACGGATCAAGATCCTCTCCTTGGCTCCCTTTGGGCCTTGTTTCTCCTAAAAACCAATTCTTTATTCATGACCGTGAAAAAGAATATGCTCCTAATCATAAGGATCAGACCAAAAATATCATCATCCAAGGATGAGGAGAATCCAGGAAATTAGCAAAGAACCTCTTCGACATTTCATAGCAATTGTTATGTTACATCACTTGCTGTAATCCACTACAAGTCTATAAGAAGAAAGTTTGACAAAACAGACCACAAGTAGTCTCTGTGCAGTAAACACCGTTTGGGCGTTCCAAGTGAAAACCAAGAAACTTAGTATGACTTTGCGAAAATGGCAACTTCCTCTGCAGGATTGCTAGTCATCAAACATGTTTTAATCCCATGCGGCTGGTCAAAAGGAAAACACCTTATGGTTGCCCCTGTTTCTTCTTTCACCTTCAACTCATCTTTGTCACTGTACCAATACGGCCATAATTAGAGCTTAATTTTAGTGTCAGAAGAGCAATTCACACTAGTTTACATTATGCAATTCATACTACATAATCAACAAAGCCATCATCAAAAGAAGTCAATTTTAGACCCATACCTAGCTGACCAAGGACCTCTTGCCCATTTTCCCTGGGAGATTGCAACTTTGAGTTCATCATATGAGCTCACATCCACAATATTGCTGCAAGAAAAAACAATGTTATTGTCAATGCCTCCACAACTTTTCCTACAAACTGCAACATTTGAAAGGATAGACATCTCATCATGGTGAATAGACAAGGCATAAACCCTGGCTTTCTAGAATGACAGAGGTAGCAAATTCATTGCATACATATTGCACTATCACCATAACCTAGTTTGAAACTGCAATTATGTTTAGTTTTTAACTTCAGGGAATTCATTGAGCACTATAAATTCTTTTTCCTAATAATGTTTCATGAAACTCAATGGAGGAGAATCAATCTTGAGAGTTAAAGATCATAAAGAGTATTAAATGTTAGAGCCAGAAAATGCACCCATCACGAAATGATGTTGCTTGTCCCAAAAGAGATGACTGGATCTCATCCAACTTGTCCTTGATATAAGCCTCCAAAATTGAAGGCTCCATGGATATTCCAAAAACCTTCCCTTGCTTTCCAGGAACATCTCTTCTGCATACAACCACGCTCTGGCTTGATACATCACGAGGACCAATTTCAATCCTTAAAGGGACTCCCTACAAATCAAGTCGGCATTTGAGGGATTGAAAAACAAGAGAATCTTTTCATAGCAAAGTGTAAATTGAATCTCCAAGAGTAGCAAGCCAAAGATACCAATTTCTATTTTATCTTTAACTGAAGAACACAAACCTTCATCTCCCAGAAATTAAATTTCCATCCTGGGGTTCTTTGATCAGTGTCATCGAGTTTAACTTTAATCCCAGCAGTATGCAGTGCATCCTTTACAGATGATGCAGCATTGAGAACTCCTGCTTTATCATCTTCCTTCTTCCAAATGGGTACGATCACCACCTACGCACCAATGCATTCTTATAATAGAGACCAAAGAAGGAATGCATGCATTCACACTTGAGCTCATGCAGCACATTACACAAGCACAATCAAATTGAACTTAAAGCATAACAAGGCATCCTTTCTTATGAGAACAAACAAAACAAACTAAATGATCATGTGAAGTAGGAGAATCATTAATCCAACCACAACAAGGCATCCTTTCTGTTTAAAAAACTTCTTAGCCAAATAATGGAGTATAACATTGGAAAATTTAGAAATGCATCCCACACAGTAGGGAAAGGGAATTTCTGTCAGACATAAGCGGTCATCCATCCATGGGCAAGCTTCTGTCAGACATTAGGGACATGCCTTAGAATATAATGTCTCCAACTTTAGGCCTTTACCTGTATTGGAGCAATCTTTGGGGGAAGCATTAAACCGGTGTCGTCTCCATGGGTCATTATAATACCACCAACAAAACGGGTACTCACAGCCCAGGAAGTCTGCCAAACATGTTGCCTCTGTCCACTTTCATCAGTAAACTGTACAAAGCACATATGTTGGTCAGTCTAGTTGATGGTATATACACATTAAAAACCATGCACGATCAATGACTGTCAATCACACAAAAGGATAAGTACAGCTAGAGATCATCTTGCCACAAATTGAATAGCATATCAAAGTACCAGTGTTCCAAAGGCACGAGAGAAATTCTGCCCAAGATTGTGGCTGGTTCCAGCCTGCAATGCCTTCCGATCACCCATCATAGCCTCTATTGTGTAGGTCCTAACAGCACCAGCAAATGTTTCCACTTTTGATTTTCGACCTGCAATAACAGGTATTGCAGCTTCCTCATAAGCAAATTTTGTATATACGTCAATCATCTGTATAGCCTGCAGTTTAGTAACACTGAATGCATTAAACAAGAACGACACTCATTTTACAACTGTTTTAAGGGCGGTCATTAAATCGGATGAAAACCTCTTTTTCCGCCTCCTCTGGAGTGGCATGAGCAGTATGGCCTTCCTGCCAGAGAAATTCAAGAGTCCTCACAAAAGGTTTCGTCCGCATCTCCCATCTTGTGACATTTGCCCACTGAGTCAAATTAGACATGATAAAGACCAAAGTTCAAAGCGAAATTCCTGTACATAAAGTTGACACACTGCAAATGATGCAACAAAGCATCACCATACCTGGTTAACCATAAGCGGAAGATCACGGTAGCTATGAATCCACTGAGTGAACATATGATTCACTATCGTTTCACTTGTCGGTCGAACCTGCCAGAGCCTCAAGAAGTGCAACAATCAAAGCCATATCTCAGGTCATAGTGATTAATATCTTCAATAGTCGAACACAAATACTTCACGACAGAATACACATTACGTACCACAAGCTTTTCTTCAAGCTCCTTCCCTCCTCCAATTGTCACCAGTGCTAATTCAGGACTGAAACCCTCAACATGACTAGCTTCTTTCTCTATAAACGAGTATGGTATAAGCTGCACATTCCACATTTCAAACATCTCAACACATTGCCAATCTTGAATTTCACATTCTAACAAACTTAACTAATTACCTGTGGGAAATACATATTACTGTGACCAGTCTCCTTGAATTTCACATTCAGATAATCCTACAAGGTAAGTAAAATCACAATCAAAACCCTAAAATTGAACTCCAAATTGAGCCAACAGAGTAGTTATCACTACCTGAATGGCTTCCCAGATAGCATAGCCGTAGGGACGAATCACCATGGTTCCGCGAACCGGACCGTAATCTGCAAGCTCCGCATTTGCAATGACGTCGAGGTACCAAGCATTGAAGTCCTGTGACCGAGGAGTGACGCCGCCGTCCTGGACTTTCTGGTTGCTCTTCCGACTGTCGACGACGTCGGTCGCCGGCGCAGTGCTCTGAGCTGAGAAACTTGCGGAGGAAGGCGGCGGACGGAGGTGGTGGCGACGGCGGAGAACTGACGGGTAACGGCGGGAGATGGAGGGCGAGAAGAGCGAGCTCAGAGAAGGTAGTCTCAGAGATACGACCATTTTTGGAGGCTCTGAGACCCTCTTCCAAGAGGGGAGAGAGATGAGGTTTATGCTGTAGGTGTGGTGTGGTGAGGGTACATGGTTCGTGATGGTGGTTCTTACTTCTCCACCGTTGGATGTGTGATCGAACGGTCACGTGGATGGAACTCTTGTCAATTCAATTTTATCCTTCGTGAACGGTCACTTATTTTTGTAATGCTACCTCAACGGCAATCTGAGACTTCTCAAAAAAGTACCATCTGATGTCAATTATAATATTATCTGTTGCTTATTGACGTTTTTTTTTTTTTTTTTATAAGAATAATGACTCATTCTTATTAATGAATCAACCACAACGGTCGAAATACTACATCCACCAAAACATATATAAACATAAGCTTACGTCTACAATGGTAAGTAGACTAAATCATGGAATATTAAAACGCAAAGTCTAAACTAACAAAAGAATCTTCGTCTTTGAAGAAACCTATAACCTGCTATTTACTTCTTGCCGAGCACATAATTGTGGTACGAAAATAAATTGTACTTTTAAGAAGACTCATAGAAGATCATTAAGTAGGATAGACTAGACAACTAAATACTAGGATGCATGCCACTAAACTAGGGCAGAGTGTATAGACCGGGACAAGCCCATAAACCCCACAAAGAATAGTGGGACTAGTTGGAAAAACCTGAAAAACTAAACAGGCCACAACCCAATGGCCCAAAAGAAAATATGTATCCTAGTTGTCATATTTTGGGTGGATATTGAAAAGAAAATATGGGTGGGTAAGTTATGAAAATATGGAATTCGCTTTTCTACTTCTACTCACACACACACACGCACGCATCATATTTTGGTTTTTCAAGTGAAATATTCTTTGTATTATTTTTTTTTGAAGCGCCCGAGGGCGAAAAATATATTCATAAGCCATAATAGGCCATTACATACCTTTCTGCTATCATCACAAGAAGATAGTGGTAGTACCCACAGTGGTACATAGAAAATAGACCTACACATTGTACAATCAAATACGTAGACATAGCGGGATCTCCCTTTGGTACTACGTCGGAGGCGCTAGAAGGATCCGACCCTCCCAACCTAACTATTACCCAGTAAATCTAGTCACCTAGAGACCTCAATTAGTGTACAACTAGAGACACTGAGAATTAAGTCGACAAGATCAAGACCCATAGGTAAAACTAGATGCACACAAGTGCCTAGATTGTCCCTGAAAGTAGGGAATTATTGAAAAGACTAAGCAAACTAAATAGGGTCTAGGTCAAACAAACCAGCCCAAAATTCGCAACACAACAGTCCCAAGAAAGAAACCCAGCTTAGGACCAACTATGAACATCTTGAACCAGGCCCACCGTCCATCTTCAACCTCACCAGTCGACCGCCGCACCGACGCCAACCCTCGCCACTGCCACTGACGCCAGCCTCGCCGCCGCAACGCAACGTCCTGTCACGCTGCCTCAACCCACGTTGAAGCCCGACCGAGCCACGTCAAAACCAGTCTGATGTAGTCTGATCCAGCACACCGCCACCACCGTCCAGCCCCTCCATCACGTCGCCGATCATGGAGATCAAGAAGGTGCCTCGGCGACGCTCGACCCGTGTTGTGCCGCCTCCCACTGAGCCCAAGATTTCTTCCGGTGCTCGTCGCCAAAACCATCCAGAGCTAGACTCGAACCATAACCCCTCTCCAAGAAGCTATCGGGCCTCTAGTTTTCAAATTCCCGTCGGCAGCAGCCTCTAACAGGCGAGGCGAGCCAACGCCGCCCAGGCGCGCAGCCGGACATGAAGAAGAGTGCAAACCCTAGACCAAGAAACAGTCCGAATTTTGTGAAACTCAAAAAAAGGTATCTTTATAGTTATTCAGAATCAATTTTGGAATCAGTACGTATTAGATTATTCTTTGTATTATTGAAATGACTTACGGCCAATATAGTACAAAACTACAAAATTATATTACAAGAGTTTTGATGTTTAACAAATATGCCTATCCCGCTCATCAAGTAAAACGTAAAGCAATTACTTAGTAAGCCTAGCTATTAAAGACGCATATCGCATTCAAAGAAAAAATCGACTATTTAACACCTTAAACAGCCTGTAGCGCTCTCACTAGTAAAATCAACTTAGCAACAATGCATCTCAAGATAATTTTCAATTTTATAAAAGAAACTTTCAAAAGAGTCGAAGTTATTGTTATGGACACCTCCTCGAGAAATTGATCTAGGATATCCAGTCCTAAATGCCTATAGGCCGGAAAAGTGCTATAGAAAGATCGGTGGAGAAAGCCTGCATGTCCTATATAAGATTCCTATTCCAAGTTTGAAAGCTAAAAAGAACCGATCAATTAGTTGCTTGGACTTTACTTTTCTCTTACTTCAAGTGGACAAAGATCGATCCAGAAATGCCCACCCAAATAAGAAAGGTGGAGTGGTGAAACATTCATCATGAATTAAGTCGTCTCCTTTGTTGGTTTGCTTCCTAGCTCTGTAACAACTAACAAAGCATTACGTAAACCCAATCAGGGAATGTGCCCTCTTCCCCTGTCAGCTCTCATCCTCTTCCTCCATGTGTGTCGCACACCATCCATCTCATGATAATTGAACTCTTTTGTAGAGGTAAATTTCACTCATACTAGTATTTCTACCATCCTATAGTACCCAAAAGATTCAGTGTGCATCTTCTTGGTATATGATTGTTGCAGAAACATAAAGTAAATATGTAACTCAATTATCTGTGATCAAATTTATATATATGCAGCAGTCTAGCTTATATGAATGATTGATAAATTAAAGAAACCTAGGCACAATAACTGATTTTAGGAGAAAACTAAATTTTTAAGTCCATTTAGCTTTTTATTCACTGCCTAAACACTATACCGTGAACCCTAAACTATGCTAAAATGTGAGCAAACAAAATTACAAATTCTTTCAGCTGTTGAGAATGTGAAAACAAAACATAACTCCTACATTAGAAAAGTATAACCTTGCCTATGAGTTTAAGGGTTTAGGTCAATCTCCATTTATTATCAATTAGTTTTGAATGTGAAATTAGAGCGGGTTACCCGTGTATATGGTTTGAGCAATCGCCACATGTGCTCACCGTCACCTAATATAACTCGTCCATCTGTATAGCTTGAGAAATCGTCATACATGCGGCACCATATTGAGAATGTGAAAACAAAAACCAATGTTTTAAAAGAAGTGCCTCAAGGCGTAAAATTCACCTTAAAATGAGTCAGTTTTGATGTCGAAGCGATGAGGCGCAAAAAGCGCAAAATAAGGCTTAAAAAACGCAAAACAGGCGCCAAATGCGCATGCCTAGTTTTTTTTTTTTTTTTCAAAACTTATAATGACGTCATTTGAAATTTCAATTTTAAATCTTTAATTTTATTTCATATGGTTCTAGTACTTTAATTCAAGGGCGTAGCTAGCCTAGGGCGAGAAGGGTCAATTGACCCTTCTCAATTTAAAAAAAAATCCTTAATTAGTGTTAATGATCTATGTACCTTAATGAAATGAAATAAAATTGACCCTTCTCAATTTTTGAAAAATCCTTAACTAGTCTCAATTTTCAAAATTCAATACAAATTTATCTTAATTAGTTTTAATTATCCTTGAACTTTAATGGAATGTAATAATATTTTACACTATTAATACACTATATATATCTAATTAATACGAATCTTTTCAAGGTTTTCTTACCCTATTGATCGATATATGCCCATATGCGCATATTTACGATTCTTTGTTAATATGCTAAATTGAAGTAACACATAATTTTTTCTATATTTTGATCCCAAAATTTATTCAACATGATTTAAGGATCTTTCAATTTCAGCATTAGTACAAGAAATATTACACCTAAATTTTATTAATTATACTAATATTATTTTTTTTTTTGGGCAAAAGATTGTGTTATTTGTAGAAGACGACTAGAAATGAGTATATTTGTTAGTTAATAAAGTTTGACCCTCCTAAGTGATATTTTTGGCTACGCCACTGCTTTAATTATTATGAATGAATGACAATTACTAATTTTTTTTGTTTACTCTTAATGTTCTATATATAAAAATTTTAATTACATAAGTATAGATCGTTTATACCGTAAGGCGAACGCTCACTAAGGCTCTCCATCGGGCTACATCTTAGTGTTTTAAAACATTGAACAAAACATAACTCTCATATTAGAAAAATATAACATTGTCTATAGGTTTATAAGAGTTTAGATCAACTCTATCAATTACCAATTGATTTTAGATATAACGTTTAAATTACTTTATCATCAGCATGTAAAATGAAGCAGATATCTGAATCTGTTCAATTGGATCGCCTAGCTAGGGTACGGTAATTCTAGAATACAAGGCTCATACAGGTACCAAAAATCTACTCATACACATCAATGAATGCAAGAAACTACTATAACCTTTCCTCGTATTTGATTTCATGTGTTTGTCAAATTCTCATCATCACCACCCACTAGAATAGATTTATACGGTTAATATTTTAAAGATCAAAGTCAAGCCCCCATTCCCTTATCCACAAAGCAGAAGATTAATTAATTAAACATGTCAGCTAGCTGCCAGCACAGACCGGAATGAGATTAATGTTCTGTTTAAATTAAAATTAGGGTAAAGAGGGGACAAATGAGCAGCAGTAGAGGCAGGTCCGGACTCCGGGAACTGTGGAGTTTTGGGATTTAGCCATTTAGGAGACTAATACAGCACATTAATGATGATGCTTCACATGGTATTGTTTCCTAATTCAAATTTGTGAATGATGTTCAATAATATTGATATATGTCTTAGTCTGCAAATTTAAGCACATGCATTGTTTTTAATAAACCCTAATTATACAGCCACAAGGCCCATCGATAATGAACATTGCCTGCTACCCTGCTAGCTTATGATTTATTCTGAATTTTGCAGGTGCATGCAGGCCGTTCTTTCTCTCATATATGCCATCTGAAAGAGAATGAATATATGTTCACTCTTTGTTTCTTTTATCCCAAGTGACGCAAGAAAAAGCCAAGAAGAGATTTACCAAACAACTGAACCCTAATGAGGAAAAGCGACCTAGCACGTCAACCCTTTGGTCAGAAAGAACCGCACTCACTTTCAAATGCATTTATTCCTTTCTCGGCTTCTCTTTCTCTTCAATAACGAGTTCATTTCCCAAGCAAGCATCTCTCTATCTCTCTCTCTCTCTCTCTCTCTCTCTCTGTGTACTTAGATGGACCATCGATCAGTTTATGCAAAATTATGAGTCGATGAGAGCACGCCCGATGATGATGTCTCTTCAGAAAGTCTCATTGCTTAAAAGGGATTCTCATGCTTGACTTCAACTCAAGTAAGAAGATGCTCGCTCTTAGGTCAATTTTCGATAACGACTGAAATTACATTATTTATTCCTCCTAGCTACATATATGTCTCATACTCATTATTAGACTCTCAAACTTGGATCTGTCTATAGGTATTTAAACCCAGCTGCTAGTAAATTTTCAAAATGAAGTACTTCAAGCGGGTCCATCAAATCCAAATCTGCAAAACTACCTTGTTGCTCTTAATTTTCAAGCCTTAACCGGTCGTCCTGCTAGGAAAGCTGAGGTGGGTGATTCATATCTAAAGCAAAGCTGTACGTTTTCCATATATAGTTTTCTCAAAGCATTTTCATATATTGAAGCTGCTGCATGGCTTTGTGCTTCCCAGCCAGTTCTATCTATATATCTGATTTGCCATGGTACAAGGTAGTTTCAATACTATAAAGAAAACCGCAATTGTGAAGGAAACAAGCTTCACTTGATCAGTAGTCGTCTTCTTGCACAGGTATGTCAAGTATGAAATGGAAGTCTTTCCTTTTTTAGGATATGCAAATTCTAAAACCTTTAGTAATTACTGCAAAACAAGGAGACATTTTTCTTTTATCCATCCGGAGGCACATATTCTGAGTTTCTAACCGTGGTGTGTGTGTGTTAGCATTCTCATCGATCTATCTTGGACAGATTTTTATCCTAACATTCTCGTCGATCTATCTTGGACAGATTTGTATCCTAATTAGGAGTTGTCTACCCAGGACCAGTAATTACGTACTCCCTAGCTATAAGTCGTTTTGCAATTGCAATTACATACTCCCTATATATACATACATCTACATAATCTATCTATACATAATGATAAGTTCAAACTAGCTACCACCAGAATGAAGTCCCCATTCAGAGAAAACTTCAGTGTTTTCAATCAATTCCAAAAACGTAGCCTTTCAATGCACGCCTCAGTTCCTCTAAATAACTATATATGGTCTAACTGAATAGTGAATACCATATATATGGTTGCTAATTGATGTGTACTGAGATGACTGGACAACAGGATGAGTAAAAACTATTTTAAGCAATCAGGACACTATTATACTATATATTGAGTGAAAACAACACACCATAATTATTCTACTCAAATGTTGTCATATATGTTTTTTTACCTACCCAACCGGAAATCTCTGCCGTTCACATGTTTACACCATGTCAGGCAACATACAAATGATGATATTGTAATACCCGAAAAATTCAAATTAATGTCCGATGACATTTTGGAAATGATTTCGTGGGCGTGGGCACGAATACGAAGCTTGAAGGAGTTGTGGAATTAGTTCGAACGATTTTATTTCGAAAACGAACGTTATTTAGGGGGTCTTGAAAAGTGACTTCTTATACGTACAGAATTTGGGAAAACTTTCTTCATGAAAGTTGTAGAGCTCGTCGATACGATCTCGTGCATATGTGGAACGCAATATTCGGAGTTCGTATGAATAAGTTATGAATATTTGAAAATTGGGAATTTTCTATAAATATCAAAAAAATGTTGACTTTTTTCATTAAGGACGAAACTTTTCTGTTTTTGCGGAATAGTCCCCCGGATTCTCTCTCTCTCTCTCGATCGAAACCCTCAGACCCAGCGGGTCGTGTTCGACCCGACCCGGCTGGTTCTCTCCCCTCCGGCCTCCTCCAGCCCCGGACCCGGACTCCTCCGTGATCGCCGCTCCACGCCCAGCCGTCCCCTCCCATCGCTTCGCCCAGACGCTGCTCCAAAAGCTGGATCGAAGCCACCCAGACTCTTGATTCGGACCCGGCCGGAAAACCACTTTTCCGGCGTTGCATGGGCCGATCGTTCCCATTTTTGTGATCTCCTCCTCATGCTGATCATCCCCATGTAAGCCTTTCATCACGATTTTGTGTATAGAACGCTAGATCATGGTTTGACTTTTTCGACGTCCCTGATTTAATCTGAAATCTGATCGGACGCACAGGATTAATCCGACTTCCAAGCTTGATCTAGGACGATCTAGGCCAAACCAGACTTAGCTCCAGGTATGGAAGTCGACCACCCTTTCATTTTGAACCAGTTTGTAGTTGGTCACTTTGCCATCTGAGGTGGTTGACCGGCGTTGACCGCCGCGTTGACCGCCCACTGACCACCGCTTGTGGCGGCGCATCAGACCATATTTCGAGTTTTCATTATCTGGGCGATGATCTATGCATCCATACGAGCGTTTTGATATATTACAAGGTTATGTTAGAAAAAGTTGGTAAATAGTGGATTTACGTTTTTACGTTACTATTTACGGTTTTTACGTTTTATCTTCGGTTTACGATCTACGAAGATCAGACCATCGGTTTTACTTCAAATTTTAATATGTTGATCGTATGACTGTCCCGGTGACTTTGTGAGGTCACGGGCGAAGATCTGACCGTTGGATCTTCGTATATTTGAGAAATAGTGATTCGGAAGGCGATTCGTGAGAATCCGACCGTCGGATTTTCATATAATTTTGTGAAGATGTTAGTAAGGGCGATTCAGGAAGATCTGACCGTTGGATCTTCGTGATAATTTTGGAGGATGATCCTAAGGGCGATCCGTGAGGATCTGACCGTTGGATCATCATATAAATTTGATCTGACCGTTGGATCATCATTAAATTAGAATCCGACCGTTGGATTTCTGTATATGTGTGGTCTATGAATGATTTCTAAGTTAAGATCGTGTTTGACTAGGTGGTTGATGGATTGATTGGTGAACGATTTCGGATCGTTGTTTTTGAGCTGTTAAGAAGACGCAGCGGGAATTTAGAGGTGAGTAAACCTCACGTGGTTCATATTACGAACCGAATAAATTTAATTACCTTATTTTGTCGTAATTGCGTGAAAATATTTATGAAATAAATATTTGTTTTAAAATCATATGGACTTGATCAACCACGGTCCATGGGGAAGTAAAATGATTTTTATTATACAAAATGAATTTCACGATTTTCTTGTGTGAACTATAGTTGGTATTAGTGGTCATTCCTGAGTGGGTGATTACGTATATATATATTTACGTGATTATATGTGGAATGGTGTGACATTGAAGAGTGTGGAAATTGGGATGATTAAAATACTATGAATTGAAATTTGACTTATCATATTTATATGTGATGATCATGATTGATGAGTTCTTGTTAATATTCATGATTTACATTGGAGTATGTATAGAGTTGGAGAATGTAGGATTCTGAGGACGAGGTGTCCGAAGTTTGACGGTTATGGATAACCGGAGTGTTTGTGTACTGAGGACAGGGATGTCCAAAGTGCGACGGTTTATTATTAACCGAAGTTGTGTACTGAGGACGGGGATGTCCAAAGTGCGACGGTTTATTATTAACCGAAGTATATGGTGCTGAGGACGGGGATGTCCAAAGCGCGACGGTTATAGTGTTAACCGAAGTATTTTGCCGTTGCTTGACCCTAGGCCAAGGTGTCAGAGGTAACGAGGCAGTTAGAGCTCTAACGTGTTATTGGGATGGACCAGAGTGGTGTTATGTGGGTTGGGTGTTTACAGGACCAGTGTGGTGTATTGTGATTTGAGGATTGTGAAAATGTATTCCTTGTGGTTTCCATGAGTGGGTTGATGTCTCTTTGCAGACGTAATACTGTTGAATTTTACTTGAATTGTAATTTAATAAATCAACAGTTCTTTCTTGTTTACTCATACTGGCTGTAAAAAGCTTACCGGGTTTTGTGTTGTTGCAACTCCCGGTACACTATTCAAATTGTGTAGCGGGTAATCCTACAGGACAGGAGAACCAGGACGGTGATCGTGCGGTTAGAGCAATGGTTATAGTTTTACAGCAATTGTAATAGTGAGGCGAGTTAAGCTCATTTGAGCCTTACAATTTGATTTGGTGGGAGTGTGCTGTAATAAATAACTTGAGGATTTGGGTTATTGTAAATTTGAGAGTTGTGAAGTGTGGTTGTTTGTGAGAAAAAAATTCAGGATGTTAGTTGTAATTTGTTATTATTCATGTTTCGGATTTGAATTGATTATTCAAAATTCGGGGCGTGACAGTTTGGTATCAGAGCGTAAGGTGCATATTTGGTGATGTGTCAATACCTTCCGAGTGATGGCCCGTCTGCAGCGGATCCCCATCGTGTGCTCTTTGGTATTGGCTAAGTCATTGGGTATGCGTGAGTGTTGGGAGTTGTTTAGGCCGCTAGGTCGTTTAGGGAACGTGAATACATTCCCTATAGTATTGACTTGGTTAATATGAATTTGTATTTGACTTATACTGTGTTTTAAGTGTTATACATGTATTAGCCAAGCATACTATACTCCTTAGGTGATGGAGATTCGAAGGGGTTGTACTTAGAACCTTACAGTTGTCTTGTAGGTTCGTATTGGAATAAGTTCAGTGGCTGCGAGTTACAATCCTTGAGGAATAGAAACCTCTTGATTCAACTCTGTTAAGTCAACGAGGATTGTTTTATGGAAATGAGGTTCTTTTGATTGTTGAAGTGTTTGGTTGAAGGCATGGTGTGGACCTATGCTCGTCTGTAATGTGGATACGAGTATTAATCGATAGTAATTTTGCCTTTTTAAGTTGGATATACTAATGTTTTTGAATAGATTCTTGACTCATGTGGAGTTGTGAGTAGTGTTGCGGTTAGGGAAGGAATTATTGCGGTTACTTCTTCCTTGTGCTTGTAAGTTGTTAAGCAGGGTTTAAGGTGCGAGACAAGAATTTTATTTTGTGCTCGATGGTTAGAGAGGAGAGACCATTGTTTTGGGTTGTCGTTGAGTACTATAATTCCTTCAGAATCAGGATTGTTGGTAGAATTGGAATTAGTAGTAGTTTTGGTGATTCTGAATTTGAATTGAGTTCGCGAGATGTGTCTTATATACGTGGTTGATGTTACTTGCATCATTTTGGAACGATACGTTACGATTCACAAGGAAAACTGGATTTGAAATTTATTCATTTGAACACCATGGGTTGATGACCTGACCGTGACTTGTGAATATAGTTTTGTTCAAGTGAATGAAATTGAATTTTGTGGCCTTTGTGTGGTGAACTAGTTTTCTTAAGTTTTGGATCGTAGTATGGAGATGGGCTGCAGTGAATTTGAAGTTGTTGTGTGTTTTAAGTTTAAGTAGGCGGGACACTTAAAGTTTTGCAATGGAGTTGATTTTGGTGTAATTAATTGGGAGAGTTAGAATCAGTTCTTGTGAATGATGTTGGATGAGAGTGTGTGCCTTTGGCGATTGATTTTAGGTGTTATAGTTAAACGCAATTTCGGATATTGATTTTAGTGATTTTGTTAGGTATCCATAGTGGTTCAAGTGAATTACTATGTGATATGGAGTTTGATTTGATTTCTGAATCGCTAAATGTTAGGGATTGAATTGTGGTGAGTTTTTGTTGAAACAATTGATAGATGGAATTATCGAGATTCTATAAGAGTTGTAAGAGTAACTCTAAAAACGTGGGTTTTTCCTAGCTAACTCAGGATGTGTTTAGCTTTATAAATCCCTAATCCTATCGATGAAATTGTTGTGTTTGGTTTGACTCAGAGGATACTAGCTAGACCTCGATGCGACTTAATTGATTGTTGGATTCTTTTTGAGTGATTGTTTTTATTGCATCATTATGAAAGATGTGTGCAGTAGAGTTGTTTATGGTTTTGAAAACAGTATTGGGTGACCAAGGTTCGATCCTTGGTGTTGTTGTTGGTTAAACAAACAGGAAAGAAAACATGCACACCATCTTATTGAGTTTATATTACAAAAAAAAAAAGAAAAAAAAAAAGAAAAAAAAAAGCGAGGACTATGCTATACTAAGCCTAGTCAGCAGCTCCGGATGGGTTGAGGCTGAGCTCAAGAGAAACGTTTGAGCCACTGTGGTAACCGCCTGAGCCACCAGAATAGTAACCAAAAGCGCTACCTTCCTCGGAAGTAGCCTTCAGGTTACCAAAGACGTCCTCGCCGTGCACGGGGAACAGAGGAAGAGTTTGAACCTCCTGGTGATCTCCTCCTCGTTGTTGCAGGGATGTTTGTCCTCCTGTTGTGCCAAAAGAGTTGTACTAGTATTAGTGTTGAAGTGTGAGGAAGAATATGAAACAGAATTTAAATCAAGAAATCCTTCATTACCAGTAGAATAGGTGGAACCAAAGTTGAGATCAATGGATCTACCATCATCAGTAGAACTAGTGGACCCAAAATTGATGTCAATGGATCCACCAGCTGGCCCAAAATTGATGTCGATGGATCCACCAGCACCAGTAGAACCAGTGGACCCAAAATTGAGATCAATGGATCTACCAGTACCAAGAGAACTAGTTCTCATGGGCACTGGAGCAGCCTGATTACACCTATTCATCTGCTTCTCTCGAGCCCTGACGTTCTGGAACCAAAAGTAAATGTTCTTACCCTCAACATGCCCATACTGGTTCAGCTGGAGACAGATCTCGTGAATCTGCTCTGTAGTTGGGCACTTAAATCCCTTGACATAGTAAAGATCCTTGAGGATTCTTATTTGTTCTGGAGTAGGAATCCACCTGGTACGGCTTCGCCAGAAATCCATGTTGGCACTACTTCCAGCTGCTTGGGTGTTTCCTCCCTCCTCTGTTGGTTGCTGTTGTTGTGGTTCCATTTGTTGCGGGGTTTGGAGCTCCATTAGTTGCAGAGTTCGTGGCTCTTGGGTCATGGGGTGAGAGGATGTGTAAATCGAGGAATACATGGTTTAGTGTTTGAGGGAGATTTTGTTAGAAGGATTGGAGTTGTTGAACTGGTGATTGGAGATCTGAGATTCTCAGAGGAAAGATGAGATCGAATCTTCAAATGGAAGAAAAGATCTGAGAAAGAAGGATTGAAGATTTGGAGGAAAAGATTGAAGATCTGAGAGTAAAAAAAAAAAAAAAACTGGGGATTTGAGAAGAGAAAGGCTGAAGAGTTGAGAGAGAAAGACTTGAGCTCGGAAGAAAATTTCTTTTCTTTTGGAGTGAACAGTTTTTCTCCAGAATGCACCTATTTATAGAACAAGGTGAACAGATCTCCACCGTTGGATGAACGATCTCAGAATTTGAATCCACGCGTTGGATTAAAGTCGCCCCGAAACCCGGAAAAGCTGTTGGCGCGTGTTGAGCGTGTAAGGGGACAGGCCGAACCTCGAGACGCTGTGGCAGACAGCTTTAGCCGAAAGTGATTTGCTTTCCGTAAATCACGGAAGAGACGTGTCGTGGCACGTGGAGTGTACCGACAGTTTGTTGTTATTCTATCGCTTATGATAGAATAAATAAAAGAAGTTGCATGGATAGTAACGAGAGCAGCTGGTGCTCTAGTGGTTGAAGAGCAAGGCTCTTGTACAAGAGGTCAGAGGTTCGAACCTTGCCTCTCGTTTATTTTTATTATGTTCGCTTATGACATAATAAGTATAACATTTGTACACATTATATTAAGCACAGCTTGTGCTCCAGTGGTTGGGGGACAAAGGTTTCGTGCGGCAGGTTGAGGTTTCGAACCTTGCCTCCCCCGTTATTTTATTTATGTCACTTATGACATAATAAATATAACACGTGAGCATATATTAATGAAGGCAGCTCTTGCTTCAGTGGTTGGGAGCAAAACCTTCGTGTTCGAGGTCGGGAGTTCGAACCTTACCTCTTACAAATATTTTTGGATCTCGTATATACTTGTTATACGGACGTATATACGGTATGTACGGTATACATACGTATATACGGCCTGTACGGTATGCATACGTATATACAGTTGTACAGTATGCATACGTATATACGGTCTGTACGGTATACATACGTATATACGGTATGTACAATTTCATACCGTAGCCGAGCTGGAAATAGTAAGCCCAATTGTTCGGCCCGATTTGTAGGCCAAAATAGTAAGCCCAATTGTTCGGCCGATTGGTAGGCCCAAATAATAAGCCCAATTGTTCGGCCCGAATGGTAGGCCCAAATGTTAAACCCAAATTGGTTCGGGCCGGTTTAAATGTGGATGGTTCGATTTCTTCGGCCCAATTGGCCAGCCTTAATGCTTAGCCCAAGGATTGAGCAAGCCCAAGTCATCATCACTGTGTGACATGTTTTATTGGCGTGCTTTTGAGAATGATTTGTTTTGAGTGATGCTAATTGAGTAGCGAAACGCTTTGTGGGAGTGTTTATTGTGGTTGTATGCCAGTACAGGATGACGATCAGTGTGAAAACAACAATATGTGCAATGCCACGTGGTGATTTGAGTGTGGGTTGCTTGAAGCAATTGTTGTGTTGTAATTTTGAGAAATGATGCGGTGAAGGAATGTCATGTTGATGACTTAAGTGGGAATGAGGATTTCATTTGTGAATTCTAGTTTTGTGAATTTACATCGTGATGAAAGGATTTAGTGGCCATAGGAATGTATTTTTATACGAATGGCTGTGGCTTTGTGGATTACTACAGTTTTGGGAAGGATGGAGATTCGATGGTTAGGTCAACCTTAATCAAGAGGAATTGACTTACGCTTAAATTTCGGGACGAAATTTCTTTAAGGAGGGTAGATTGTAATACCCGAAAAATTCAAATTAATGTCCGATGACATTTTGGAAATGATTTCGTGGGCGTGGGCACGAATACGAAGCTTGAAGGAGTTGTGGAATTAGTTCGAACGATTTTATTTCGAAAACGAACGTTATTTAGGGGGTCTTGAAAAGTGACTTCTTATACGTACAGAATTTGGGAAAACTTTCTTCATGAAAGTTGTAGAGCTCGTCGATACGATCTCGTGCATATGTGGAACGCAATATTCGGAGTTCGTATGAATAAGTTATGAATATTTGAAAATTGGGAATTTTCTATAAATATCAAAAAAATGTTGACTTTTTTCATTAAGGACGAAACTTTTCTGTTTTTGCGGAATAGTCCCCCGGATTCTCTCTCTCTCTCTCGATCGAAACCCTCAGACCCGGCGGGTCGTGTTCGACCCGACCCGGCTGGTTCTCTCCCCTCCGGCCTCCTCCAGCCCCGGACCCGGACTCCTCCGTGATCGCCGCTCCACGCCCAGCCGTCCCCTCCCATCGCTTCGCCCAGACGCTGCTCCAAAAGCTGGATCGAAGCCACCCAGACTCTTGATTCGGACCCGGCCGGAAAACCACTTTTCCGGCGTTGCATGGGCCGATCGTTCCCATTTTTGTGATCTCCTCCTCATGCTGATCATCCCCATGTAAGCCTTTCATCACGATTTTGTGTATAGAACGCTAGATCATGGTTTGACTTTTTCGACGTCCCTGATTTAATCTGAAATCTGATCGGACGCACAGGATTAATCCGACTTCCAAGCTTGATCTAGGACGATCTAGGCCAAACCAGACTTAGCTCCAGGTATGGAAGTCGACCACCCTTTCATTTTGAACCAGTTTGTAGTTGGTCA
This sequence comes from Rosa rugosa, assembly GCF_958449725.1. Lineage (NCBI taxonomy): Eukaryota > Viridiplantae > Streptophyta > Magnoliopsida > Rosales > Rosaceae > Rosa > Rosa rugosa. The sequence goes on from NC_084823.1 coordinate 41,612,519, forward strand.
CTTTGCCATCTGAGGTGGTTGACCGGCGTTGACCGCCGCGTTGACCGCCCACTGACCACCGCTTGTGGCGGCGCATCAGACCATATTTCGAGTTTTCATTATCTGGGCGATGATCTATGCATCCATACGAGCGTTTTGATATATTACAAGGTTATGTTAGAAAAAGTTGGTAAATAGTGGATTTACGTTTTTACGTTACTATTTACGGTTTTTACGTTTTATCTTCGGTTTACGATCTACGAAGATCAGACCATCGGTTTTACTTCAAATTTTAATATGTTGATCGTATGACTGTCCCGGTGACTTTGTGAGGTCACGGGCGAAGATCTGACCGTTGGATCTTCGTATATTTGAGAAATAGTGATTCGGAAGGCGATTCGTGAGAATCCGACCGTCGGATTTTCATATAATTTTGTGAAGATGTTAGTAAGGGCGATTCAGGAAGATCTGACCGTTGGATCTTCGTGATAATTTTGGAGGATGATCCTAAGGGCGATCCGTGAGGATCTGACCGTTGGATCATCATATAAATTTGATCTGACCGTTGGATCATCATTAAATTAGAATCCGACCGTTGGATTTCTGTATATGTGTGGTCTATGAATGATTTCTAAGTTAAGATCGTGTTTGACTAGGTGGTTGATGGATTGATTGGTGAACGATTTCGGATCGTTGTTTTTGAGCTGTTAAGAAGACGCAGCGGGAATTTAGAGGTGAGTAAACCTCACGTGGTTCATATTACGAACCGAATAAATTTAATTACCTTATTTTGTCGTAATTGCGTGAAAATATTTATGAAATAAATATTTGTTTTAAAATCATATGGACTTGATCAACCACGGTCCATGGGGAAGTAAAATGATTTTTATTATACAAAATGAATTTCACGATTTTCTTGTGTGAACTATAGTTGGTATTAGTGGTCATTCCTGAGTGGGTGATTACGTATATATATATTTACGTGATTATATGTGGAATGGTGTGACATTGAAGAGTGTGGAAATTGGGATGATTAAAATACTATGAATTGAAATTTGACTTATCATATTTATATGTGATGATCATGATTGATGAGTTCTTGTTAATATTCATGATTTACATTGGAGTATGTATAGAGTTGGAGAATGTAGGATTCTGAGGACGAGGTGTCCGAAGTTTGACGGTTATGGATAACCGGAGTGTTTGTGTACTGAGGACAGGGATGTCCAAAGTGCGACGGTTTATTATTAACCGAAGTTGTGTACTGAGGACGGGGATGTCCAAAGTGCGACGGTTTATTATTAACCGAAGTATATGGTGCTGAGGACGGGGATGTCCAAAGCGCGACGGTTATAGTGTTAACCGAAGTATTTTGCCGTTGCTTGACCCTAGGCCAAGGTGTCAGAGGTAACGAGGCAGTTAGAGCTCTAACGTGTTATTGGGATGGACCAGAGTGGTGTTATGTGGGTTGGGTGTTTACAGGACCAGTGTGGTGTATTGTGATTTGAGGATTGTGAAAATGTATTCCTTGTGGTTTCCATGAGTGGGTTGATGTCTCTTTGCAGACGTAATACTGTTGAATTTTACTTGAATTGTAATTTAATAAATCAACAGTTCTTTCTTGTTTACTCATACTGGCTGTAAAAAGCTTACCGGGTTTTGTGTTGTTGCAACTCCCGGTACACTATTCAAATTGTGTAGCGGGTAATCCTACAGGACAGGAGAACCAGGACGGTGATCGTGCGGTTAGAGCAATGGTTATAGTTTTACAGCAATTGTAATAGTGAGGCGAGTTAAGCTCATTTGAGCCTTACAATTTGATTTGGTGGGAGTGTGCTGTAATAAATAACTTGAGGATTTGGGTTATTGTAAATTTGAGAGTTGTGAAGTGTGGTTGTTTGTGAGAAAAAAATTCAGGATGTTAGTTGTAATTTGTTATTATTCATGTTTCGGATTTGAATTGATTATTCAAAATTCGGGGCGTGACAGATATAATACAGAACTAACGGGTATAAGGGATACACATACTGACATACAGACTCATTTTCAGTTATATAGGCTTATGAATTCAGCTGCATATACGATCGATGTCTAGCTCAAATCAGTTGTTGTGTATAATGTAGTGCATGCATCACAAGTAAGAGAGTTGGGGCAGCTATTTTCCTTTTCTCAGATCACTTGTTGTGTCGAACATGACATGTAACTATAAAGTTCCATGCAACCCCAAGAAAGGATTTAACAAAGTTTTAGAACATACGAGATATTTCAGATATTAAAAGAGCTAATGGCCTTGTCAACCGGGCTTTCTCTTATGAACGTATATTCATTGATTTCTCATTCATTCGTGCAAACTAAATGGCAGCTCCCATATGATCTCATTCAAAGATATATGATGAAAAAGTCAGGCATTTGCCAATTTTTAACATGCCACAAATAAACAAAGTATACATGCCAGTCTTTTAAGAACTGCATATACTCCTCAATTGACAACTGATCATAAGGTATCACCATGCTCTTTCATGCACAATTAGTAGATTTCATAGATATAGGAATTGCAATAATACTTCATATATATGCATAACACACATCTGACAAAGTAGGGTAAGGCTAGGGTTTCACTGATCATAAACATTTTTTTTTCCTTTTCTTTTTTCTTTGCACAATACTTCAATCATAAACCTTTTCATGAAACAGAATACAATTAACAATGCAAAATAAAGCAAATTACATTCAACAAGTTTCTCCCAGACAATTCAACCAGTACTTCTTAGCCACTTCAGTCCATGTACGTACATAGTCCTCTTGATCGACTAAGTTATTTTTTTATTAAATATAATTCGGTACTCTAACAAGCTGCAGCTGCATTAGCTAATAGTATATATATTGATGATTAATAAAAAGGGCACAAAAGTCGAATAGGTAATAAAGTAATACCATTCTGTTTACCCTATGTACAGCAACGATCAATATATTCCTTTAAAGTACTGTACCTCCTATGATTATAATAGGTAATTAGTATCATGTATGCACTACTTACTGTAGTAATATATATATGTTCTTAATGCTTAGTTTCACTTCCACAGATCAATTTGGCAACTTGATGTTGATGTTGAGGCGGCATAGTCCTGTCCAATATTATTTTCTGGCCTCTTGGATTCGTTGGCTCCCATATTCATATGTACTTCATCACCCACAGGATCAAATACTGCTTCATTTGAGTAATTTGTTGTTGTTTCCTTGGAAGCTTCTTGCTGGTCATGGCTGAGCTGTGATGCAACAAATTTGTCTAGAACTCGCCAATCTGTCAGTTGATCATCAAGACTGTTGTCATTATAAAGTAGTGGTGAGGAGTTGATCATGAGATTCTGTTGATTCATCTGCTGCAATTGCTCCTCTGGCCTGAATGTCGAAGATGGCATTACATGGCATCCATTGTTCCTATGATGATCATAAGTGCCATATTGAGCAACCTTGGGGCTTTCTAATTGAGGGAGCTGTAGAAAAGAATCAGGATGAGGAGGCACAGGCATAGCATTGTACTGCAAATGATGATCAAGTTCTTGTTTGCAGTTGGAGTAAAGCTGGTGATGATATGATGATGATGATGATGTTGTATAAGCAGGGTGAGGAATCATATTTGTCCTTGGAGAATCAAGTTCGGGCATGAATGAGGAGCCTTGGTCATACCAACATGGTGACTCATAATCACCCATTCTCCTTACTGTTGCCAATCGTTTCTTGAAAACCCTACACACAACCCATCCTTCTTCCTGCAATTTTATATGGACAGTTATAGTTAATTAACACCAAAATTTCACTTTAGTAGTAACTTCACTTTTGGTATGAACAAAGAGACATAACTCTAGGTAAATAAAACATAATTTGGGCGTCGGGTGGTATTTGGTATTCTATGATGTCAAACTGTCAATAGTCCAAACTGACAGTTTCTCAACTTAATATTAAGTAAGATGCAATGCACAAAAAGGATTACGTCCAAATGTGGGCTGCCTGGAGAAGGCGAAAATCGATTCCATGATGACCTCGGTTTTCTGTTATGCATATGTAGCATTCTAACAAAATTGCTCATAACCTAGAGTCTTCTGATTAAATGTGTTTAATCAAGTATTCTGCAATCATATAGGCCTAATTTCTTGTGTGATGAGAAGTATTCCATACGTACGGTGGATCTGGTATGTATCTTATATTTTTATTAACTCAATGCGGTAAATCTCTTGTTGAATTATATGTGAATGAAAGGCTTGAACGGTGTGTAAGTGGAGAGGTTCAATCGCGCTAAATATATTTTAGAAACTTTTCCAATAAATTTAACAGAAAATTTACAGCTCAAAAGCTAGAGCGTGAAGAAATTGTTGTAGAGTGAGGAGAGAGATAAAAATACTTGCCTGAGGAGGGCCATTTTCATTAGTTTCAAGTCGATACTCGTGCATGATCCAATCTGACTTCTGTCCATTTGGAGCACGTCCTTTGTAAAACACCAGAGTCTTTCTCATGCCAACAAGGTTGTGCCTAATGTAAATAGCTTTATCTCTTCCAGTTGCTTTCCAAAACCCAGCTTTTGTTGCCCTATTTGTGCGAGTTCCTGTAGGGTACTTTTTATCTTTGTGGCTGAAAAAGTACCATTCATTCTGATCTTCAGTCCCTATTTTGCACAATTCTGTCCAATTGAACAACTACTGTCAGTGCACACTCGGAAGATATTAATCAAAGTCTTTTTTACTCAATTTAATCAATTACTTGATCAACAAGTTTGATGAATTTCTACCTTGAAGATCCCATGGCTCAATCTTATAAAGATCAACATCTCTGATGACATCAAGGTCGATCTTCTTTGAAGCAATCTTCTTTCTAAGATAATAATCAACAAGTTCTTCATCTGTAGGGTGGAATCTAAAGCCCGGGGGTACATGTGAAAAGGTATTCATGTTCTTCAAACCTGCATATATTTTACAAGAATAATTAACATCAGTATGTAGAAAATTTACGGATTCCATAAATATGCATGAGAAAGACCAATAGGAAATGCCATATAAGAGTTTGGGGGGACGTTTAAAAATCACAACTACTGCAGTCGACAATACAACATGTCAAGAACGAACAATGCAATACCTTGTGTGTGAACCAATAGGAAATTGATTAATTATTGATACTGGAAACTTATGTCAAAAGTAATGGAGCAGCTACAACAGTTTATAGCTTTTCCGTGAGTATGTGAGGAGAAACCCTATAGGGCATGAAGAAATCTAATAAGAAATAGGAATCGGCATAAATCTAAAAGTTACCACAACTGAAAGGGGATGATTTGATCAAGGGCATAAAGTTTATTTTCTTATTCTTGCCAGATTTCCTAAGATTCTTTACTAGATTTTATTACAAGGAAAACTGAACTACACCTATACGAGTCTATGGAACAATTAATGCTTATATTATTGGAGATTATGAGCACCATGAAGGAGAAAACTTACTGAAGTTCAAGAAATTTCTAGAATTCAAGAACATATCATTGACATGATTCGAAGGGAACCATAATTAAACCAGCCAAGACACCAAATTTCTTAATTAGGACCTTTTTCTTACCTTTCTAAGGATAACTAAGGTTACCTTACCTTATTTGAATCGTGAATAAGATGAATGACTGTACAGTACTGATGATGTTATGACTTGATGAATCTACTTACGTATGCAAACTTATAATTTAACATTTTAAAAAGATTTTCATGTTAATATTTTCCTAGTCATTCAAACCTGGATGATTAACATTTTCAAAGATTTCAGATTTATATAAATGTGACTGGAAGAAACTCAGGCATCTTATGGGATATTGGCGAAAAAGCAATAAGAAAAATCCGATCAATTTTTGTGGGGTGACCAAAAGTTGTCTCTAGATTGAATTGCATAATTTGAAATGGGGGGAAAGTATAATCATATATACTAAACGAACTCGGCTATCTATACATATTAATTATTGTCTAGACCATTTGAAACTACAAACAATTTGCATGATGTTCCATACTAGATTTTAGTGATACAGATAAGGTTATAGTAAAGGCATACATATATGTTGCTCCTCAATCGACCACACCAAGACACTTTAAACCCGTACCAGAAACAAACGAAACAAACAAAGGATGATTCAAAGATATCTAGGGAAGTCCTTACATAATTCTCAGATATATTTACTGGTAAGCTCATTTGCTGATAGTACTCAAGAACAATCAAAGACGATGCAGCAAGTTACTACATAACCAAAAACAAAATGATTATGCTTGTAGGACTCATCTAAATGATTTTGCTTTTCTTTTCTTTCTTTTTTTTGTAACCATAGTATGACATTATTTACATGTTGGACATAAAGTACAAGTACAAGTATAGCTATCTAGATCCATGCGTGTAAAAAGGATATGGTATGGTGAGTGTAGTGCTAAATTGTTGATTTTTATGAAGAAAAAAAAAACTCTATCAAGTTGAGGAAAAGGAGATTTTTTTTTTTTTTGTCACTGCTTGGGTAAACCATTCCATGGAAGATCAATTTTCATCCAAAGGAAAAAATGCAGAAGATGAACTAATTGTAAGAATAACCGTGCGTTTTTTGCACATAAAATCATGAAAAGGTAAAAAATCGATCGGTTGGTCAAGCAATTCCATAACAAGAAAAGATCCTAGCTTCAACAAATTTTAGCATTCACTTAGCTGTATAATCAATCCGTATCCTGTGAGGCCACACAGATCGCGAAACTAACAAAGAAAATAAAGCAAACCCAAAAGAGAGAAAAAGAGAAGAAGAAGAAGAAGACGATGATGATAATTAATGATAATGAAGAAGACGAAGAAGAAGGGGAAGAGGAAGAAGAAGAGAGAAGAGATAATAACAACCTTCGCTAAATTTGCTGCAGTACAGATCTGGTTGAACCAAAACCTCGTGTCCACCAATCAGCCTAGAGATATAAGATCGAGAGCTAGGTGTGCTCAGCTTTCGTCACTCTTACTTTTTGTTGGTAAAATCCCACTGAGCAAGCAGACAAAGCAGAAGAAGCACAGAAAGAAAGAGAGAAACACAAACAGACAAGCAAACAAGAAGGCCAAGAGAAGACCTCGGGAATTGAGGTGATCTCCTCCTCAACTGATGTACTCTCTGTCTTAAGAAATGTCTTGTCACAATAGAGAGAAAGAGATCAGATCCCGAGGACTGGAAAAGAAGGCAAGGAAAGTGAATTCGGAAAAGGGAAAAGGAAAGCTAAGAATGGTAAAATAGAGAAGAGGTTGAGTTAAATTACAAGCAAACACAACACAACACAACAGAAGAAAACAAAACACATGCCCTAATTATAATCCATCCCTCTCATATATACTGATCGATTACATTAGTTTCTTTCTCTCTCCTCTATCTTTTCAGCGGGCTTGATTGCTGCAAAAGCTTCAAGCTTAGAAAAAGGGAGGCGCTCAAATGGCTCACTGAGAGAGAACGAAGGAGGAGAGAGAAGAAGTGTATAACCTCCACAGCCACCCACCAGCTACTGATGGAGACCAGAAGAGAAGGCTTCAGCTTCTTAATGAGGCTTTCTCTCTCTGAGAGCGAATGAAAAAGATTGGACGGTGAGATCGAGATGATGAGATCGTTTTGGTTTTCTCTCTTAAATATCTTAAACGACAATGAAGGACAAAGGATAAATCTATTAAAGGAGAGTGTTAAAGAAATTAATCGATGTATGATGATGACTATAAATATATAGCTAGATTTGTAATCAATGGAAAGGATATTTTTGATAGTGGTGACGGGTGACCTTGACCTCTCTCTCTCTCTCTACCTGAGGTGGCGGTGAACATTCTCCCGCCCAAAAAGTTATCCCTGCCCTAGCTTACTTAGCCCATCGCTTTCAGCTAGTCCTTCTATATACTACTGTTCCATTAATTTGAGAGTTGAGGCTACACCGCGTGATGTGCACGCCCAGATTAATTATAATAGGACAAAAATATGATTATCTAGCCACCCCTTCTAGATGCTAGCTGCAATTTGAGACTTCTATGAATTTAAGATTTAAAATCAGAGATTTCCTCTAAAAAGATGAGATATGGTACTTATGTCTATGTTGTTTTAGATTGTTGTTCAATTCTTTTTCGGATACGAATTTTAAATTCTAAATTCTCACCTCAGAAGTTCGCAACGTTAAATCTACACGTATCATAATGAGGATTTGCTGACCGCTTTAGTATTAATTGTTCGTACTATGTCCAAAATGATATTATGTCTATGTTATTTTAGATTATTCTTTAATTTTCTTTCTATTATGAATTTTAAATACCATCCTCAACTCAAAAGCTCGCATTGTTTAATTTACACGTATTAGATCAAGGATATGTTGGTTGTTTTAGTATTAAATGTCCGAATGACCGTTGTTTCTTATCCTCATATCATTTTTTCGGCGTGTGTAGGAAGATTTTATCGGAGCATCATACTCCCCCTTCCACATTCATACCGTCAAGCCAATATCACAGCCTAATTGTATTAGTTGTATTTATGTTCAAAATATATGATATTGTCTTAAGGGCTTAAAGGTTCACTATTTGGGGCTCGTAACACCATTTTTTTTTAAAGTAACACCGTATTAGCACCCAAATAACTAACAAACAACCCTACTAACGAACCTTATAGAAACATAATATATACGATTATTTATATGTTAGTATATTAGACGTCACAACCATTACCAACACCCTACTTTAATAGAGTTGTCATAAGAGAAACACAAACACCCAACTCGATAGTGTTGCACTCCAAACCCTAAACCAAACTAGCTCAATCGAGCCCGTAACAATGAACAAAACAAATTAATCCCAAAAAGTGGATATAAACAATGCAACAAATTCAAGAAAGAAAACCTTAAATTAATAGAATTTTTATTATCCTATTCCTCACCAGCAATTGCACGCGGGCTCTGGTTGGTTGGTCCGCAATATTCTATGTTTGTATTTCCCTTGATGACCTGGACCCCACAACCGACCCTAGACAATACGGACAGCGACGCCTCTCCTCTCCTCTCATCGGCTCGGTTCCGCTCAAGCCGGTAGATCGAGCCAGTTGAGACAGTCCGACATTGAGAGTCAGGTCGTTTCGCTGTGTGTGTTTCCGTGCCCCTGTGGTGGTGGAGAGTGGGGCCCAGGGACAACGGAATGATGGCCGGGACTGGGTTACGTGGCGGCTGATGGTCCGGCGTGGGCTAGCCCAAGAGATCATTAGGCTCACGATTTCCGTGCAGGCCGGTTTATGCTTGTGGGGCCCGTCCCGTAATCCCGTTATGAGCTCGACTTAGGGGTCCCACGCTCGGCCATCTTTTTTGCAGGAGAAGCTTACGCTTTGCCTACTTACACATGGAGAATGACTGGTACAATTTACATTTCTTACTTTGCTAACCCTAAAGCAGTTGTCCATCATCAACCTTCTCAAAATGGAAAATTAGTAATAGAATTACTCTGTAAATAGAAAGAGAATGAGATCAATTATTATTCACACTCCTTTTTTAGTTTAAAACTTTAAATTAAAACGCAAAAGGAAGTGTGAAGTAATTTTAAGAGAAAAATGAGTGTGAATATTACATTTTTTGTATGTATTCAATTTTTGAGTTGTCTAACGCATTTTCACGATAAGTTCTTATTTAGTCATTCTTCAAAGAGAATCGATTGCATTACAAATCAATCAGTAGGACGCCGTGACATTGTAAGCTACGCAAGAGAATACATATAAAAGTTTATAATGGATAGATTACATGCGTCGAATTGGGAAAAAAAAATGATGTACCAAAAATCCTTTGAAAACCCTAATTTGAATTAAACTATGTGATCAAGCATGTCTAGAATCGAATTAAAACTCTTGGGAAAATGAGAATATCCAAAAGATTAAAATTTATTAAAAAAAAAAGACTCGTATTGGGATTAATTATCAAAATACCAATATATAAGTTGAGATGCTCGAGATTCAATGGAAGTTGTAAAGTAGAGATAATTGGTATTTCAGTTCATAGAAAAAATATTGTGTATTTGATATGTACCGGCTATTGTTCTATTCAATTATGTTAGAAACTAAATTCGTATGTGATGACAAAAGTTCAAAGTTCATTTTGTGTGAACTTAGAATTTAAAGTTTTAATATAACAAGAATAAATGACATTTGAAGTGAATTTAAAGTTTTAAGATAATAAGAATAAATGCCATTTGAAGAAAATGATACATTGTGTTAATATACATCGTAATCGACTATTCAATGCATTTATTCTCCTCCAATAATTCTTTTTCGGAAATTAGGATGAATTTTCTTAAGTTTACTAATTGTTTTATATTAAATTTAGGCAAACCCACCATCTTTTTTTGTTATTTTTTCCCGTCTATCGGGGCGGTGCATTGCCTTTGGGTTTTGGGGTCTTTAGGGTAAAGGAAATATGTTAAATGTGATATAATAGTTGAATAAGCGTGTTTCGCTGTAACAAGCTAGTAAAGAAAGAAGTGAAGCTAAAGTCTCACACGTGATCCCAGTGTCACTTAGGACCCATGCTTACGTGGAGTTGAGTATGGTTTCAAGTTTAAACTCCTATTCGATCAAAAGGGTTTCATTGCTAGCTCTTCCATATCGATAATGATAAGTTTATCTAAGCTTAATTGAGTTAATGGCACCAAACACCAATAACCATAAGACAAGGTATAGTTGCATGCACTAAAAAACTCAATGATAAACACAGTGATGCACTTAATTGTTGATTTCAATTGCAATAATCAATCGAAAGCATTACTTTAATATTGATAATTAGGAGTTTTGGTGCAACAAATATTAATCCTTGTTGATGATGTGTAATTGATAAAGAGTGACGCCATTACAATGGCTCCCATTGAATGAACAAGTTGTTTTGGGATGGCAATAGCCTTATTCGATCGCCCTCTTCAACTTCCTAAACTTGAAATGCCTGAACTTTCCTTCTAAGCTTTTTACAAGTTACCAAAACAGATAGCATGCATGTATGAGTAAACCGGCCAATAGAGAGCTTGTAGTAAGTGAAATGGACATTGTACGTTGGACCTGAGACCAATTTCGATCATTTGTCCAATGTATTTGTACAAATTTTGGAAAACAATAGCAATCTGCTATTACCATAATCATCTGTTTATGCATCTATTAATTACTAACAGAATTATCATGATTTTGATAAAAATGATTGATTATTCGTTAAAAAATTATTAATGAAGCATGCATTATGTGATAATTGAACGTAAGCCGTGAAAAATGAAAATTAGTGCCTGTAAGTTGTCGCCTGTTGGTTATTTGGAGTGACTGACATTGTGGAGGCTATAAGTTTAAATCTTAATGGCATATAATATTATAATGCATGGTATGAGGAAAAAATTGTAATTTTTATTCAAAAAAAAAAAAAAGATAATGAATATAAGTGTTCTTTCATACTAATGTGGATGCAAGCTTGGTTGTTCATAGATGCGTCAATGACCATCATAAGAAGATGTAGACAGCAGAGGCGCTCAGACTAGGGTTAGGTTTTTTTTTTTTTTTCTTTTTCAAAAAACTTATCCATTAATGACATCATGCATTCTTAATATTACTCTTGTGTCTGGGCGATACGTATTCCAAGTAGGGCTGTCAATTCCGACACGCGACTCGAAACCCGCACGAAATAAAGCGAGTTGAACCTGCACGACTAAAAAGCGGGTCGGCCGCGGGTCAACTCGTCATGACACATTTAATAAACGGGTCAGCCGCGGGTCAACTTGCCAACACAAAGTGAACCCGTATAACCCGATTATGCTATACTTCTTGAAATTTTAGACAATGGGAGTATTTGATCCTAATATTGGACAATTTGAAATATTTTGCTTCATCATTATTGGATTTAATTATTTATGATATTTATATTCTTCGTCTTATGGAGTTTTTAGTGAATTTAATCAATTTATGCATTTTTTTAGTTAAATGGGTCGCAGTGTTAACCCTTAAATAAGTCATTTTATCCAACACGACACGAGCTTTTTATTAAATGGGTTAAGCGGGTTAGAAACGGGTAACCCGTTTAATAAATAGTTTGAGTTTAAATTTTCGACACGATTATTAAATGTTGTGACACGACAAATACCTTGACCTGACACGAACTCAACCCGACACGACCCATTGACAGCCCTAATTTAGACCCGCTATCCACCAAATCACTTTCCAAATTTCTATCCCTGATAATGAAGAGAAAACCCAAGAAAGGAAGCCGGAGCCCTAGCCTGTGATGTTTTTGATCCCCTTAATCGCTTATGTTGGAAACCCAAAGTGAAAAATGCCTCCCAGACTGATGAAATAGGTTTCTAGTGTTAATAATATATAGATCCCACATGGAAAAAATGAGACATTGTCTATGAGTTTTAAGAATTTGGGTCACTCAATCTATTGCCAATTAATTTTAAATGTGAACCTTAAATTACTATACGCATCTAATCACTTGAAAACAATCCCAATTGCTCGTTGGGACAGAAAACCGTACGTATCAACTCAACTGAATTTGGATCCAAAACGCTAGGATCGATGTTGCCACAATAGCCTCCTCACTCTAGTAAGCCACAACCCTAGCTCGCCGGCGCATTAGAGACTTTCAGACAAGTTTGGTCAGTGTACAATTGCTAATTATAGTTAATTACTAGTGGCGGAGTGGTACCAAGACGTCGCAGAATGTGAAAGGAACCTTATTAGAAGTTTAATTGTGTGACATTAGTTAATGACTGAACCTTAATTTCTTTTTGTTGCTTTCTAGTACACTTACCAACATGATTAGCAAAAGTTTAAGAGAGCAAATGGGAAGCTGAAAGCCAACAAATGGTGGGGGCTTGGTTGATGATTGCTGATATAGACTCATTATTGTTTCGGTTCCCCACGTTTAACCAAGGATGGGCAACTCCTCAAAAGGTTCCTATTAAAATTAGGAAAAAGTTGTCATCCTCTCACTCTCATCCCCATGAGCAAGCTTGTCCGACATTCTATCCACCCTATATATTCAACTTAAATATATCTTTTGTTTACTAATATTTGTAGGAATATTCCTCTTGGCGAGTTCCTATAGGTAATTAACCAAATATTATAGGAGATACTTTTCTGTTAACAGCTACCTAGCTAGCGATGGAAGATATTAGTAGTTTGGACCATGTATTTCTCAAGGCTCTGTATGTACCTAAAAAGTATTGAGTAAAGCTTGGGCAATATGAATACAGGTAGGCCATAAGTACGTTATGGACATAAAAAGAACTCAAACTGTAGACATCAAGAAAGATGACCACTTACCCGAACTCTTCATATTCAGAGGATTACATCGCCCGGAAAATTTGGGATGCCATCATGTCCAGGCGGTCCAGCTGAGCTGAACCAGATAGGCTACTTCTTATCAGTCGGACCAAACTGGCTATGGATCAATACAGACAACACATAACTCCACTATTAGTATAACAGCTAAACTGGTTGGTGAATATTAAATCTTGTCTTGCTCTTCAAACTTCTAGAACAAAAATACTTTTGTGCTTTGATTATGTACTCCAAAAGGATACGGTGCTTTATCGATATAAATTCAAGTATACGTTAATGTATACACGTCGTACATACTGTTATAACTAGGTAATGTGTGCCTAAAATCATTAGCAAAAGAATAGATAATGTAAAGACGAAATTATCAAAGTTGCAAATAAATATGACCAAAAGTACGTATTTTATTTAGGTTAAAAAGTATGAGTTGATCGATATATATAACCTCCTTCCAGCCCAGCCCGAACAGAACCACACTTGCCATCTTCAAGTAAGTCACTCCGCAGCAAGACTCATCCAGCAGATGTAGGCCACCGAAATCCACTATAAACCCATCCGACCTAGACGATAGACCGCATCATACGTATGAGAAAAGTTCAGTATGAAATGAGTCCTTGAACACAACTCGCTGAGCATTGCGATACATAGAAAATGAAACTCCAACTGATCCCTTGGCAAGACGTCGCCCATGAATAATGACATATCAAGCAGTTCTTAATATTCGGCGAATCGTATGTAACGGGATAAAGCCATTTGCTTGCCAAACTTCTTCAAGTATACATGAACCTTAGGATCATCCAAGTATAGATCCTCTTCAATTTTAATTTCAATAATATGAATTTATGACATATTGTCTAGGAAATGAGCTAAAAATGTTACCGTACAGGCCAAAGATCCAATTATTTTATTTGGGAAGGCCATAACCTAATTTTGCCACGGTTTTCATGAATATTTTACATAAAATGGCACAAGAGCTACATATAGATAAAGCCAAACCCTAGGTCTAACAATGAGGTTTCACAGTAAATTAATGACACAGTCTGAACTCAACATCAACTTCTCTTGACATGCCTCTTAACACTTTTTACTTGTGAAGGTACCACTTCAAACATTTTTCTTAATAATCTACTTCTAACTCAAACAGCCTTAACATGGTACTCATACATTTGCTTGGCAGTTGGGAAAAAGGTAAATGATCATGTATAACCCAGAATTCTAAGAATATGAGAATGAGAGAGAGAGAGAGAGCTGAGGGCGCCCGGGGGGGCGGCCGCCATGCTGTTTAGGGTTTAGGAAAATAGTTTTGGTACATGCGCATTAACACGTGGCAGACAAGGATTCATTGGGTCAAATACTAATCGTCTGTCACTGTCTCACAAGCATGCATGATTGCATGATTAGCTAGCTAGGGAGGAAGTGACCCAGAAATATTTGAACACATGCTTAAAAAATATGTAATGCACGAGATCGATGAGCTTCTCATTTGTCTGTTCCGAAAAGAGAAGACCACTTCTGATCGATCACCTTACACAAAATGCATGCACCTAACAGTTTCCAGTCACTTCTTGCCTCTTAAAAAGCTTCAACTATTCTCATTCTTCTGACTAGTTTGTATAATGATATTGTTCAGACAGAAAGAGCTTAGCCTGTTAAATCACATTTTACTCGCTCCAACCATAAAAAGGACCCTGTGATGTTAATTTCATGGAAAATTAGAACCAAATCGTTCATTTTACTCACTCCACACATTAAACGCGATTTTGTGGTGTTCCTTGAAGGATTATAACTATTGAGAATATATACATCCCATATTAGAAAAATGAGACTTTACCTTGAGTTTATAAGGGTTTGGGTCACTTCATTCATTGTCAATTTGTTTTGGATGTAAACATTTATCATGGTATCAGAGCGGTTACCCACTTGTATATTCCTAACGACCATATGGGCTCCACGTTATCCAAAAATTATTCACGTGTATGGCTTGAAAATTCGCCACATGTGCGGGGGCGTCTTGAGAATCTATACATCTCACATGGAAAAAGTGGGGCCTTGCCTATGAGTTTATAAGGATTTGGGTCACTCCATCCATTGTCAATTGATTTTGGATGTGAACTCTAGATTACTTTATCAATAACCGTATATATTACATTCACCAACTCATGTTCTGAGTAAAACAAATTTGAGTTTACATGTATTATTCATTATGTAGTTACCAATGAAATAAGTAAACTGATTTGAGTTATTACGTACGTTATAATTTGATTGTGCTATTTGCAGCTACATTTATATGTGTCTTTCTCGGAGGGCCTACGACTACCAGAGTACCAGTACTCGAGTAATTCTTTTTTTTTTTTTGAATATCTAGATGTGAATATGTGATAGGAAGTTTTGGTTTCAAATATAAACGTTCTTTTATATATAAACCATCAACCCATCCACCAATATAATTATGATCCTCCACATAAAATAGCATTATTTGATATGCAATTTGACTTCATAGGTCAACTGTTGGGCACAGAAACACATGCACATAGTGGCATTTTGTACTGTGTTTTTCTCAAAGCTTCATGGCTAATTATTACCGTTTTCATGTTTTTAGAAAAAAGAACATTTTTTTTGTGGGGCTGTGGCTCTTTTTAGGATTCTTCATTGCTAGTTAGAATGAAGAGAAAATTGAAATAATCATGATGTTAACCGCAGCAGAGATTATGATTGCATTTTGGTTTATATATCCCCATCAAAAATAATACCAATTATGGCAATAATAATAAGATTAAGAAATGAGAACAAATAAAGGGCAGGTTAATGGAGTTTGGAATTATTATTATCATGTCAATTTGTATCCCCACAAAATGTATGTGGCATAATCAAGAGTGAAAAGTTAAACGTACGTTTAAGTTCATGACCTCATTGGATCGCTTATACTGTGAATGTTCTTTTTAACTATAATTTACTTAATTATTTATTTTCGTGAAATAGAGAGGACACAAATTCATAACGTGTAACAACGAAATCAACCTTAATAGAAGTTCACATGAATAATGAATTGCAGGAGTTCTAATTACGACTCCAAGTAGAAGCAAGCATGGAATAGAAGGCTAATCAGAGAGATTTATCATACAAAGATGAGGATAAGGTCATGTAACATAAGGCTCAACACTTGGAACAAGAAGCAGTGTTGCATGAAATTGCAATCTTATGTTAGCATGCACCATTCCCTGTCTCAATTTTATGGAAACATGTTTCTAAAATTGAGGTAACAGATTGATTAGGGTTTCAGCAGAAAGAAATTAGTTCGAATCTTGTTCAGGAGTGAAAGATGTACAAGATTGGTGTTAACAGAAATATAGTTCCTAGCCTAGCATTGTTCATTGATAGAAAGGTTGTTACGTTTCTGTTATAATTAGTGCTTAATTAGTCTTGCTAATTAGGGTTAGTTCATGCTTAATTAGTTAGTGACCTACAGCTGTGTTCCACGTGTTGCTCATCTGTTTAGCTCAGCTCTAGGTATAAATATCTGTACGTCCCCATTGTAATAGTGTGAGCTCAGTTTTTCTTCTCAAAGATATTGCATTTCTCTCTTTTCTCTCTACTCTCTCATCTTCGCTAACATGGCATCAAGAGCCAGGTTCGATCATGCTGCCGTTTCAATCGCCTGAGTTCATCACTCTCTCTCTAGCACATATCAGAGTTTGCTTGCAGTGTGATTCAGATAAGTTCTTCATACATATAGATCTGAGATTTGAGATTTTCTTCAAGATTTATGCAAATCGTTGTTATTTGTGGCTTCGAAGCCTTGGATTTATGATTCTAGTATACTACCTGCATATTCAGTACTAGTTATTCTGAAATTGATGAACAAAGTTGAAGAAATCAAGAATAGAAACTCTAGATTGGTGAAATTGAAGTTTGATATATACTACCTGCATATTCAGTACTAGTTATTCTGAAATTGATGAACAAAGTTGAAGAAATCAAGAATAGAAACCCTAGATTGTTGAAATTGAAGTTGATATACTGATTTTACTGCTTCTTGTTCAAATTTACACAAGATTGTCCTTGATCTACTCTCGGTTGGACTCGAATTGTTCATTTACAAGTGTTCATTGAGAAATCTGAAAAGTTGAAAGCTAAAGATGACTACTACTCACACCACTGTGTATCTCCCTAACATCTTACTCGATGAGAACAACTATCCTACATGGTTGTTTCGCATGGAATCATTCCTTAGAGGTCAAAATCTATTTGGCTTTGTTGATGGTTCAACACCTTGTCCACCACAGTTTGTCCTTGCCTCTGATGGAGTCACTTGTACTCCCTCCACTGATTATGTTGTTTGGAAGACTCAGGACCAAAGTATCATCAATATGATTGGCCAAACTCTGAGTCCTGTTGCCATGACTAGTGCTGTAGGCAGTAAATCAGCTAAAGAAATGTGGGATAACTTGAGGCTTAAGTTTGCTGCTGCTAATCGACAGAATATCTTGCAACTGAAATCCAACCTACAGAATATCAAGAAAGGCAGTGATGATATTGAAACATATTTGGACAAGATCAAAATTGCAAAGGATGCTCTGGAAACTGTAGGAGTACTTGTGGATGATGAAGACATTGTTGTCACTGTGCTAAATGGCTTACCATCTGAGTTTGCAGCCATCAAAACAGTCATAAGAGCTCAGTTTGTAACATGCTCTCTCAGTGCACTCAAGACTTTACTGAAAGCTGCTGAAGTGGATATTGCACATGAGAACCCTACTGTCTCACCACTAACTGCAATGATGGCTCAGAATAACACTAGCTTGATGGCTCAGAATAACACTAGCATGCCTGTCTTCTGCAACAATACTATACAGACTTCTCCAAGTTCTTCAAGCCTCTCACAGCCAGTACAAACAGTGTCTCATGCTCCTTCAGTTCCTCCAGGTTTCTCTCCACCTCAAGTGCAAACCATGGTGCAAACCACCCCTGCTGTGCCTACTTGGTCCATGCCTCAGAATCAAACATCTCCTCAAGCATCAACTATGCAGTATTCACTTCATGCACCTACTGCACCAAACTTGCAATTGACACC
Organism: Rosa rugosa; assembly: GCF_958449725.1. Taxonomy (NCBI): domain Eukaryota; kingdom Viridiplantae; phylum Streptophyta; class Magnoliopsida; order Rosales; family Rosaceae; genus Rosa; species Rosa rugosa. Next base: position 41,630,911 of record NC_084823.1, read on the forward strand.
TCAATACACTTACACTTCCATTCCAGCTATTCCATATGGTGTTCAACCATTCAACTCAATTCCCTTGAATGACAACAACTCCTTTGGCTATGCCGGATTCTATGCTGGAAGAGGCCCTGCAAGGTTTAACAACTCAGGTGGCCCCAGATTCAATAATTCTGGACCTCGACCATTTGGCAACAATCTCAATATGCAGACTGGAAACTTTAGTGGAGGTAATATGAACTTCAATGGGGGTGGTGGCTCTCTCATTTGCCAACTATGCCAAAAGGTTGGTCATGGAGCAAAAACATGCAGGACTCTGTCCAACTTTCAGGGCAACAACTTCAACTCCTTCAATTCTGGAGGTTGTCAATACTGTGGAAAGAAGAACCATACTGCTGATAAGTGTTTCTTCATCATTGGTTTCCCAGGCCAACAGCAGCAACAGCAACAGAATGAAGCTGAACACACTGCTATGCTTGCTACAGCTTCCAATGCACCTCAATTTTGGTTGGCAGATACTGGTGCCACCAACCACATGACAAGTGATGCTCAGCTTCTGAGTAACCTCACTCAATATCCTGCTGCTGATACTGTTAAAATTGGTAATGGATCACAACTACAAATCAGTCACATTGGTAATACAATGCTAGGCTTACTGAAGCTGGAAAATGTGTTGCTTATTCCTGACTTAGCTGCTCATTTACTGTCTATATACCAACTATGTAAACAAAATAATTGTTCTGTATGGTTTGATGAATTCATGTGTGTGATACAGGACAAGGTGTTGGGCAAGGTTCTGTACAGAGGACTGAGTAAGCAAGGATTGTATCCCATTCCATTTGACTTGCCATTTCAGCTCCAGAATCCTACATCAAGTGAGACTACTCTTACAAACTCTCAACCTACTCAGAACACTGCACTGGTTGGGAAATTAGTGAAGCACAACTTGTGGCATCAAAGGTTTGGGCATCCTTCAAATGAAATAGTGAAGCACATGTTAAATAAATGCAATATGCATAGTATAGCTGATACTGAAGCTACTCTCTGTGAGTCATGTTTACTAGGCAAGTTTAAGAAGTTACCATTCTCCACCTCACAAACTAGGAGTCAGAAACCCTTTGATTTGATACACTCTGATGTATGGGGACCTTCCCCCCATCTATCCATAGATGGATTCAAGTATTTTGTTTTGTTCATCGATGATTGTACCAGGTTTACCTGGATGTTTCCAATGAGAAATAAAAGTGAAGTTTTCACTTATTTTCAATCTCTTTGTGCTCTTGTTGTTACTCAATTTTCAACTAAAATTAAGAGCTTTAGAAGTGATGGTGGTGGTGAATATATGAATGGTAAATTCAAGCAGTTTCTGAATGATCATGGAATTATACATCAAGTTTCTTGTCCCTATACACCTGAGCAGAATGGGGTGAGTGAAAGAAAGAATAGGCACATTAGGGAGTCTGCTGTCACATTGTTGCACACTGCATCCCTTCCACCACAATTTTGGTATCATGCATGTGCTATAGCTACCTACCTCATCAATAGAATGCCTACACCAAACCTGAATATGAGTTCTCCATATGAAAGTCTATATGGGAATCAACCTGCACTCAATATACTCAGAGTATTTGGATGTGCATGTTATCCACTATTGTCTTCTGCCCAACATAACAAGCTTCAACCTAAGACAATGAGGTGTATATTTTTGGGGTTTGCTGCTGGCTACAAAGGATACATATGTTACAGTCCTGTCATCAAAAGGTACATTATCTCCAGGCATGTCTTCTTTGAAGAGAGTTGTTTCCCCTATGCCTCAGTTACACAGAAGAGTCTATCTGAAATCGGCAAGCACAAGCCTAACTCTGCAAGTCAAAAGCAATATATGGAAATACCTGCTCACTTGCTGCACACTCAGTCCTACACTCAGTCCTTGCCAACACTTTTGTCAGCCACACCAGATACTGCACCAACTACAGCAACAGGTCAGGTTCACTCTCCTCAGTCTTCTCATAGTTTGCATAATCCTGAATCAGCTAATGCACATAGCACTGATCATGAAACTCCTTCATCTATTGAGTTTGCATCATCACTTCCTGGGACTACTAGCACTGATGCTACAGAAGACACACAACTATGTCAATTCATTGATAATGTTCCTGTCATCACTTCTAATATTGTCTCTGACTCATACCCTGCTTTTGGACCTAATACAAATACTGAGATACATTTTGAAGAGGACAATGGTGCTTTAACTGTTCAATCTTCTGCTGGAGGAGGATCCATCTCCATTGTTCTAAGTTGCTCACCAAATAGGTCCACTCATCAAAGCTCCTCTGCCAACCTGCTTCATCCCATCACTGGTCTCACTACAACAGAAAATGATCACCAAATGGTTACTAGGAGTAAGAATGGAATTGTGAAAAAGAAGTGCTTCCTGTCCATTATGACACCAGTTAGTGCTACTCCTGCAGATGTAGAACCTAGCTCATATAAATCTGCCTTGCAGATTCCTATATGGAAGCAAGCTATGCAAGAAGAGTATGATGCTTTAATCAAACAGCAAACTTGGACTTTGGTTCCACTTCCCCCAGATAAAAATTTGGTTTCTTGCAAATGGCTGTTTAAAATTAAAAGGCATGCAGATGGCACTACAGCAAGACACAAAGCAAGACTAGTTGCAAGAGGCTTCAGTCAAGAATATGGAGTGGACTATGATGAAACATTCTCACCAGTTGTGAGACACACAACTGTTAGATTAATTCTTGCTCTTGCTGCATATTCAGGTTGGAGATTACATCAGATGGATGTGAAAAATGCTTTCCTGCATGGCCTATTAACTGAAGAAGTCTACATGTCTCAACCAGGGGGATTTGAGGATCCACACTTGCCTACACATGTTTGCAAGCTTAATAAGTCATTATATGGACTTAAACAAGCCCCAAGAGCCTGGAATGAGAGGTTCACTCATTTCTTACCCTCAATTGGTTTTGAAACTTCATATGCAGATCCAAGCCTTTTTGTTAAAATCACAGGATGCTCTAAGGTCTACTTGCTGCTCTATGTGGATGATATCATTATCACAGGTAACTCTGAGGCTCTTATTGAAGAAATTAAACAGGCATTGCACCTTGAGTTTGATATGAAGGACCTAGGTGATCTTCACTTTTTCCTTGGCTTGGAGATCACTTATCTCAAACATGGTGGACTTTTTGTCTCTCAGCATAAATATGCTACTGACTTGATTCATAAAGCTGGACTTGATGATTGTCATTCTCAAATTACTCCCTGTCAGTCTGGTGTCAAACTGATCAAAGATGTTGGAAAACCCTTGAACTCTGCTGATATTCCACACTTCAGAAGCATTGTTGGTTGCTTGCAGTACCTCACATTCACACGACCTGATATTGCATTTAGCATTAATTCAGTTTGTCAATTCCTTCACAACCCTACTGAACAACATCTCATTGCTGCAAAAAGAATACTTAGGTATGTCAAGGGTACTCTTGATGTTGGCATCTGCTTCAGGAGGGCTACTCAGTGTGTTAAATCCATTGATCTTCAAGCTTATTGTGATGCTGATTGGGCAGGCGATCCAAATGATAGAAAGTCCACTACAGGATTTGTAATCATGCTTGATAATGCTCCTATATCTTGGTGTAGCAAGAAACAATCTGCAGTCTCTAGGTCCTCCACTGAAGCAGAATACAGGAGTATGGCTGATACAACTTCAGAGATACTGTGGTTAACTCATTTGCTTAAGGATCTTCATATTGATTTGCTTCAGACACCAACTCTTCACTGTGACAACATCTCAGCACTTGCTCTTGCAACCAACCCAGTCTATCACTCAAAGTTGAAACATATAGAAGTTGATGTGCACTTCACCCGAGTTCAAGTCAAGGCTGGTACAATCAAGGTTCAGTTTGTAGCCTCAAAAGAACAAATTGCAGATGTATTCACAAAAGGGCTTTGCTCACCACAACACAACTACCTTTGCACCAGCTTGAAGCTCATGTCTAAGCATCAAGCTGAGGAGGGCTGTTAACAGAAATATAGTTCCTAGCCTAGCATTGTTCATTGATAGAAAGGTTGTTACGTTTCTGTTATAATTAGTGCTTAATTAGTCTTGCTAATTAGGGTTAGTTCATGCTTAATTAGTTAGTGACCTACAGCTGTGTTCCACGTGTTGCTCATCTGTTTAGCTCAGCTCTAGGTATAAATATCTGTACGTCCCCATTGTAATAGTGTGAGCTCAGTTTTTCTTCTCAAAGATATTGCATTTCTCTCTTTTCTCTCTACTCTCTCATCTTCGCTAACAATTGGAACATGCATGGAATGTGTGGCAAAGGATGAAATTGGTGGGGCAACGAATTATAAGAACATCAGGAGTCAAACATATAATCATTCTCATGATTATAGACGCAGCTAAGATCGTTCATTAAGAAAAAAAAGATCCAAAAAACTATCGAGTTAATTGGATCTTATATATATATAACTAGAACCCAACACCCCCTCCCCCAAGCGGGTCTTTTTCTTTCTTTGGATGATATTGAAAGGCCAGGTTGCCATGTCTGTTGCTTTATCTCAAAGCCCTTGAAGCGCACTCGTTGTTTACATATATTAGCTCTTGCAAATGTGAACTTGTTTTCCTAGAAAAGGGAAAGAGCTTTCCAGAGGTCATATTTAAATAATAATAATACCAGAAAAAAGAATAATTAGCTAGTTTAGTTTTGTCCCACAAAGTAGTTAAGGTGGATTATGAGGAACCAAGTAATGGTTTGAGGGATTATGTGGGGCTTTTTCAAGATAAGGGCATCAAGTAGAATCCCAATATAAGGCGCTGTGCCCTACACTCTGTTCACATTTTGAGGGAAAAGGGTTTGCCCTAAACCCGAAAGGCATTTCCCAACCTCCAGGATAGAGCAACCCACAGTCTGATATTTTAAGATATGCATGCTACAAATACCAGAAGCTCATCGAGTAGATAATAATTTTTTTTGGAGAAGTGAGGATCAATTAAGCTGCCTCAAGCTAGCCCAATGGGCTGTGAAAGGAATACACCGAACCAGTCTGATGGACATGCCCATACAGACAAATACTTAAAACAAAAATTAATTTTCTCCTGGGCTTCAAGAAATCCAGTATCAGAAAATTAATCATGAAAATAATAAAAACTAAAACATAGGCCTGATAAAAGACCCAGCCCACTACCGAAACCCTAATTGTTGTTGTCCAGATTGCTCCGCGCCAAGGAGCCGCCTGAAACAAAACACCTAAAAATTCTGTTGTGATAAACCGATGCCAAACAAATTCCAAAATACATATCAAGAGAGAAACAACAACCAATGGGATGAGATCCCTCACACAAGCATCATTCTCTCCACCAACAAGACCAAGAAAAAACCATGGCAGCCGACAAGGATCCGAGATCCAGGGCATAGAACCAGAACAAGAAACAAACCAGTAACAATGGAGAATGGGGGGTGAAAAACCCATGCGTGAGCACCCATACTCGCCTAGATAAGTGACAAGCACTTTGTAATGGCAGCCATAAGGACCCTCTTGGAGGTTCTCAGTAAAGAAAGGAGATGTGTAGTGTGGTTGATTGAATTTTGACCTGGAAACATATGGGACTGTTTGACAGTGAGAAGAACAGAGCATAAAAACCGAGGAACAAAGTCCTCCTATGCTGGACATCGCCAGAGGAACACCACAGAGGGTGACAAAATCACCACAAGGGTGAGAAAGTAGCTGAAAAACCTTGATGAAGGAGATGAGCAGTGGGGAAGAAGAGATATTGGGTCAAAATCAGAACTGGTAATCTGGTATGGCCTCCCCCAGCTCTTCCACCGTCGATCTAGATCCGGAAGGATCAAGATCTAGGTGAGAGAGGAGGGGGAGGGGAGGGGGATAGGGGGGTGGGGGGTGAGTTGGGTTTCAGATCTGGTTTCTCTCTCTAGGTTTTAGAGAGAGATGCTCTCGACTCAAACTTTTTCATGCTGAACCAAACTCGAGTAGATAATAATTTAGTTTAACTAAGACCGAGGGAACCAAAGAAAGCAACATTTGGAGAGGCTATATATGGACAACCGACTATAATCATTTGGCGTGCCACATTATAGATCGAGTAAAATGAATTTCCAACATTGGCGGTTTGGCATGGTAGAGCGCAAACTCCAATAAGCTATAGGTCACTAAGAAGTCTAATTTAAGCTCACATATATATTTTAAGGTTAAATACTGTTTAGTACCCTGTGATATGGGCTCAATATCGATTCAGTTTCTCGACTTTCAATTTCATCAAAAACACCCCCGCAATATCATCTTCTCGTCCAATAGGTCCCTCCGTCGGGATTCCGTCAATTTCAGACGTTAAGCTGCTGACATGGCGTTCCAACTCAGCAACAGTGGGGCCCACATGGAAGTCAAATTGAGTTCCATATGGGCCTCACTTTTGCTGAGTTTGAACGCCATGTCAGCAACTTAATGTTTGAAATTGACGGAATCCCGACTGAGGGACCTATTGGATGAGAAGATGATATTGCGGGGGTGTTTTTGATGAAATTGAAAGTCGAGGGACTGAATCGATGTTGAGCCCATACCACAGGGTACTAAACAATATCTAGCCCTATATTTTAATTAAGCAAGTCCACAAACTAAGAAAATTTTCCTTGCTTGACTGGATTTTGGAGATGCGCTTGATGCCTTCTCCATAAATTCATGCTTTTATGCGCCACCTCCTGCCTTATATATTAGTTTCTCTGTGTATGTAATTGTGGTACAAATATATTGCCACTGTTGAAAGAGAATTCTCAACTGTGAACTTGTTAACATCCTAATTAAACAACTAAAAGTTATAATTATCAAATGAGCTCGTGCTTGTTTAACAAATAAGTAATGCTCAAACTTCAGCAAGCTCATTAGAGTTAAGTGGAGCTTGATCTTAAAAATATAAATTCAATTGAGCTCGTCCCGAACTTAACTTCGACAATAATATTCTAGATGAGTATCAAGGTCTTGTTATACGGCTTAAGTTTACACCTCAGAAAAAGATTTATAGATGATGTATTTGATGTATTTAAGATTCGTAGATGATGTATTTCTATATATTTCAGCTGAAGAAGAAGATATGTATATACATTACATATTAATACTAGAAGCAAAAAACACACCCTATACAGAACGTGGATAACTATGTAGGCAGTTACTTTACAGAACGTGGAGAAACTGCTCCACCTTTTATTTTGTAATTTTGTGGGTAATTTTTGTGAGCAATATGTTAACCTTTTTCTCTTTTTATTTATTTATTTATTATTATTTTATTTTTTTTAAAGGGGTTTGGAACCCAGCCTAGTTTGGAGGCTCAGCCCCACGCCCGGTTTCATTTATTATATTAATAGTATGATTTTGCAACCGGGGGGGAGGGGGGGACATAAAACCTGAACCCCGTGCTACAGGAAAACACTTACAATAATCCTCTTAGAGAACATCCTGAATAATAGCAGGAGTCTCATCTAACCAAACATCATCAATAGCAAACAAACTAGCAAGGTGCGCAAGTCTATCAGCAACACCATTTGCTTCACGGTAAATATGACGAATTCTAACTGACTGAAAAGCATTAAAATAATCTTTACAATCATCTAAAATCCGACTTACCTCAGAGAAATCCTGCTTCGAACTATTGAGCGCAGCAATTAGAATGGCAGAGTCGCTTTCAATGTCAATTTCAGACCAACCTTTCTTTTCTTTTGTGAACTGACCTTTTATGGACCGTGGAGAAACCTGCTCCACCTTATTCAAAAAAAAAAATATTGTGGGTAATTTTTGTGAGGAATATGTTAACATTTTTCTCTTTTTAGTTTTCTTTTGTTTTGTGAACTGACTTTTTTGTCCTTTTTGAATAATTCAATTTTAAATATATTTTTAATATTTAAGGGTTATAACCGTAAAATATGGTGAGCAAAACCTTAATCTCTTAAATATAATATAGATAATGCTTATTTTGGTGGTCTCACTACAATCTTGCAGCCCATCAGCAATTCAAAACAATTTCATCAAAAGTCAAGAGTTCAAGAGATTGGGGTTTGTTGTATTGGGCCAAGGCCAATTACAAGGCCTCTAACGCTTTCAGTATTCTTGCTTCATGATAGCTAAATTTATAAGCTATTGATTTTCCTTATTCTCCTGCAAATATGTCGATTGTAATATAGGTAAATAAGGGTCTCCCGCAGAGGATTAAGTTAAACTAAAAGCTTCAACAAAAGTCACAAAACGTGACTGCAGTTCCTACTGAACAGCAGTCGAAAAACAAACTAAGAATCTAACCAAAACAACCCAGCAAAATACGAAAATTTACAGAGACGTACTAGACACACAAAGCGTCCATCACACAAAATTTGGGAATTTTTGGATTTCGTTTACTATGAAAGTAAAATACGTGAAAACAGAGGACATAAGGAGAAATGAAACTGAGACAGATTTGAGATTGGTTGATATCAAGATGATGAAACTAGCCAGGAAGGAAGTATCCACCCCCAACAATCACACACAACACACTTTGTCCAATTTGCTACCAATTAACTTAGTTGAAGACACTCAGATTGGCTCGGTACGCTTGAACACAACCTATTACTCTTTCTTACTTAATTTGTACGCTAGGCAGGAAGTGCTCTACACCTAGACTATTCCCAAGCAATGCAACCTAAAGGTACGCTCCTTAGATTAAACATGCAGAGATCATTAAGTTTAAAAAGAGTTTGAGCAATCACTAGGCATCGCAAATAACTTAGAGCCTTGCTAAACCTAGGGTTTTGTTTACTTGCTAGTGAAAACTACTAATTACTTCTCTAGATAATTTGAGGAATCCAACTATTGATCCAGGCATCAAACAATCAAAGTATTAGAACCCTAGCATGCATACTAAGTAGGCCTCCAAAGCATACAAACATAGAATTCATCAATGAGAAATACGGTGAACAAAACCTCAACTTTATTAATTAGAAAACAAATTGAATGTCAAAGTATGTTATGGATCATGTCTAGGGGCTTCAACTGCCCCCTAACTACTGGAAATTTAGTTACACATAATTGGAATCAAAAACACAAAATAATGAAAAAAGGGAGGAAGAAGAAGAGAGCCAGAGAGCTGCTGCAGATTGATCTCCTTTTATATGCTTAGAGGTTAGGAAATCCAAAACCTAAAAGAATTAGGGTTCACGTGCTTAGGTGGAGTTTTCCTATTGGCTCTTGAACTTGATGACTTATTCTAACCATTCACATCGTTCCATTTGTCCATCATAAGTCGGAATATGAAAGCACAAACTCGTCCTCGGGCTTCTTGGTGTGATTTGAGCCTCGAAACATAAATTCCCGTCCAACCTCAGATTCACGCGCAGCCTGACCTCTTGTACTAAATCAGCCATAACTTCCTCTAGAAAAATGATATTGATGAGCCGTAAAAATATTCGGAAACTAGACATCCGAGGCTATCCATCAATATAAAGATCATCCTCTGGATCGTTCTGAGCTGGTCTCAGTGCTCTGTCGAAGTTAACTGATCTGCACAGGCAGATTTCCCGATTTTGCTTTTCAATCCCTCTTTTACTTCTTTTCTTCTTCTTTACTCCAAGATACCTATAAAACAAATAAACAAAGTACATAACTAGAAAATACACTAAACTAACAAAGAAAGTATGGAGATTAACGCTATTAACATCGCATAAATATGCTCTTATCACTCCAGACCAAGAAAACACAAAAGTGATTAAGAGCCGAGAAGATTGAAATCTTTATTAGCAAAACTGGTAGTTCCTTATTTGTTGATTTTTCTAGGTGCTGGATGCCAATTACTGCTTTGAGAAGCCTAAAATATTACCAGAGTAATATGCATAAAAGTTTATCAGATAGGGTAAGACATGACTAAAGTGGATTGAAGTTTATCATGTCTTATATGTTTGTTAAGGGAAATTCTAGTGTACTTGTGGGTATCTCATACCCACATTTACAAAAGTGACAACAAATTTGTTGTCAGAGTGGTAATGTTGAGTCCTATTTTGTGTAATTTTAGTTCTAATAATAGTAATTACACCTCTTACGACATTGTTATAAGCTTTTGAACAAATTTGTTGTCAATGTTGTAATTTTTGTTTAACTATATGTAAATAGTGTAAATGAATATGGTAACTTTTGTTCTCAATGTTGTAATTTTGGTTCAAATAATTGTAATTTTTTGTTCAAATAGTTGTAAATGAGTACTAGTGTATGAGATACTCATAAATACCATAGCTTGTCTCTGTTTATTAATATTTTTCTAGTGATGGATTAAGATGTTATATGCTTTATCCTGTGCTCGTTGATCAGTGCTAGACTAAGATGAGATATTGAGGCTTTGTATTTCCTTTTGCATTGGCAAAAAGAAAAAAGAACAAAAAAAAAAAAAGGATATAAAAGTTTATCTCTAATAAGATATAGATAATTCATGCCGGGATCATTCCCTCATTGGTTTGAGTAGTGGAAGATATTGACTTTGTTCTTAATCAGTTGGCAATACAGTTGTTCATTTGGGTTTCGGGATTGCACATCGATATATAGCACGTTTTGATTCTGCATCGTCGAAATATATACTATTCTTGGGAGCTAGCAGCTAGGTTGAGCTCCCTGGAATTAATCATCCAAGATCTACTCACTTTTAATTGATCCTCAGAAATCTGTATTTTTATTTTTATTTTTTTAATTGTGTTTCTATAACATTTCGAAGCAGGGTACTCTTTAGAGTTATATATTTATAACCCATAGAATTCTTTGTACAAAGTTTTGATAAATGATAAGGCTACTTCGATCTACCGCTGTCACGAACTACTTCTAATTTAATCCTTAATTTGAAATTTTCTTCTGACACAGTTGGATTGATAACTAGGTTTACCAGCAATAAACCTAACAAAAGGGTTCTGGAGTCCACCAGAGATAAAAGAGAAAATTCTCTATTTTATTGATAAAAGATGAAAGATAGGTTCTGCAGCCGCTTGCGGCTGCTTAAATAAGAGAAAAGTAACCCTAGGGCGACTAACAATGAAACCCTAAAGCCCATGGGTAAAAACGAAAACAACCCAAAAATAACTAGGAAAACCAAAACTCCGAAGAATAGAAAAATGCAGTTTTGAGGCCCTAAACGACCCCAAAAGCCCGAAAAAGGCCACAGCTCATGGCAAGGCCATGAGTCTTGTTTCTGGCGCGATTCCCTTTCCGGAAAGGAAAGCACGTCCCAATCGGACACCGAGCCGTTCGTGTCTACTAGTCACTTTTCGTTTTCCTCCTTTAGCACGATCCAACTGTTCTTCGAATTGGGCTGTCATCCGTTCTGCATCAGTTCTTCTCTTCCCTGTTGTCATTCAGAATTCTATTTTTCTAGCCAACTAACCTTTTCGACATGCACTTGCTGCAGATCCTTTTATGACGTTCTTTGTGTCAAAACAGTAGAACTTAATATCAATGTATATATATATATCCTTCTAGTGAGGGATCCCTTGTTTTTGCCATGTTCAGAGATAGCTTATTAGACCCACTTTTCGATCACATATTCACATCTCAACCATTCAGTTTTTAGGTTTATATGAGTAGATCACCTCTGCAAATTTTCAGCTAAATTGATAATCGTTAAGGTATTCATAACTGCGATTTACAATTATAAACATGAACTATATATATATATACGGGCCCGTTCTGAAGCGGACGTCCGCACTTCGCTAAAGTGCGGACGTCGACGTAGCTGAGGCGTTCCAGGCGGCGCGCGGCTTGCAGGAGGGAGGCCGGAGGCATCCCGGACGGTTCTGGGCAGCGTTCGAGGTCGTAGGAGGTCGGGTTTGCAGGTTCTGGGCAGCAACCCGACCTGCAACTGCAGGTTTTCTGTAGCGAGCTGCAACCCCGTCGCCGGCGACTCCACCGACTGCAGACCGCTCAGTCCGATCCCTGGCGTCCGTCCGGCAAGCCCCGCCGCTCCGTCGAGCCCCGAGCCGAGCTGCAGCGTCGAAGTCCGCACTTTAACAACAGTGCGGATGTCCTCTTTGAAACGGCTCCGTATGTATATATATATATAATCCTCCTCTCCCATGACCGTTTTAACTTTTCATGAACTATAAGAGAGAAGTGGGGCTTAAAAAGCTACGGTTAATCTAAACATGTTGAAAATAAAGAAATGTTCGTAAATGAATTATAGGAACTGAAAACCCCACTCTTGTTTTTTACATTGGATTTTAAGTCCTAATGCATGCATATCTGTAATTTATAGAGATCCTTCTTTTACATAATCTTGTAGATCGATCATTGTCCCCCAAAAAGAAGTATACGTATCAAATTAACTTGTCTTTCTCCAAATTGATAGGTTCAACCAAAGAGACTTTTGAGGTTCAACCTCAAACCCAAAATCCAAAGTAGTTGCTGGCATGACGCACATACTGTTCAGCTATAACATTTTTTTTTTGTCAACTTCAGCTAGCTATAACATTTTTTTTTTTTTTTTTTTTTGGCAAAGAGAGAAATATATTAAACCAACAGAACCAAGTACAACACAACGAAACTAACAAACAGACCCAACACGCTGGGCTTAGAAACAAGAAAACCAAATACAAATGGGCTTAAACCAGGCAAGCCCAGGGATACAACAACAGAGCAGTAAACAAAAGGCCCAACAGAGGGCCGAAGACTGTCCTTCACAGCGGCGACGCCGTCGAGAACGAAGTCAGACTCGCAATCTGGCCTAAACCGGAGAGGAGGAAGAGTGAAGCTTGCTGCACCCGGACGATCCGACACCAGAAAAGCTCCAATCAAGCACCCAAACAATTGCAATCCAGATACAAAGGCATGAAATCCAGGACTCAAACCATCTCCGAAACGGAGAACTTCTTCTGCCAAATTATCAACCAGAAAAGCTAGTTGAAGAGAGAGGGAGGTGAGATCCAAACATGGATCAAAGGGACAGGCACCCAAAGGGCGTTCAGTTCCTTGAAGCATCCCCCGATGCACTAACGGGACAACCCCGTTTCGAACCAGGCTCCTAGGAGCATATTTACATGCTATGGCAGAAGGAAAGGGATAAGAGCCGCCACGGAGAGCGACCCACGATGACATCAACGGGTTTGAGAGGAAGAAGAACAGATCTGGAAAGAACAGGATTTGGGTCATGAGGAACAGACTAAGAGGGAGATGAAAAAAGAAGACAAGCAACAGAAGGGAAAAGCCGAGAAACGAAAAAGAGAGGCACGAATCCCCAGATCGGAGATGAACTCCGGGCAAAAGCGCCCATGGCGGGCGGGGATTAGCGCCACCGGCCACCGCCGTGGCAGAGAGCTACCACAAGGGTAGGGAAAAAGCCTCACGAAGAGGGAAGGTATCTCCCCCGACTTTCAAGCCAAAGATCCAGATCAAAGAGATCTAGATCTGGCAAGAAATGGGGGAGGAGGGGGAAAGCTGTGTCGGCTGGGTTTTTTTTTAGAGAGAAGGCAGAGTTTCTCTCTCTAGGGGTTGTCTTTTCAACTGTTTAGCCAGCTAGCTATAACATTGCCACTGGCATTCTTAATACTTTAAATTTGTCTTAACTGAGTACACAATATTGAACTTCAAAATTTTGATTAAATTTGGCAGTAGGTTCTCCAACATATTAATTAAAATATCATTCAATATATCAGTTACTGGCTAATGTCCCATATATACATATGTATGTGGAAAAGCCCGGGATTCGATGAGTTACAAGATCGATGAAGATGCTTAGTGTTTGCTGGTGTAATATGGTAACACGGATGATCATGTTTGTTAATCTAAGTCATGTAGCGCCGAAGAACATAAATGCTAAACTGACCAACTTAGCTCATACAGTCTTATGTAGGAACGAGAATCTTATCGTGAAACTCAATATTTGATTCATTCATGTGTGTATAACTTTGTTTAATTTGTTGTTTTCGTTCTCATTTGGTTCTTCTGCAATTCTAGCTTTTCCCCAAGGGTTTAGTGAGAATAGTGTGTTTATATATATATATGTGTGTATGTGTTTATTTATTTATTTATTTTTGCAATGGTTTGGGATTTCTTAAAGTGGGGGCATAAAACATCCCCAACCATCATCTTTTAGATACTTTGTCCTATCAATTCGTGAAGAGCCAAAATAGTGGTATTTAATGGTCAAATTTCTACATGCATAAGAGATGTATAAGTATTTTATATTGTATATATATGCGTCTCATACTCTTTTTTTTAAGAGATTAACGTGAAATTTTATTCTCGTGAGATACAGTTACATGATATAAGTATGGGAGAGTCAAAAATGACAATTCACAACCTAACATGAAAGTCAGGAAACAAAAACACACTTATTACTAACTAGCTAGTTGCGGCCTATAACTTTCATGAAAATATGTACGCGTATTATACTCGCATACACATGTACCATTGGAAAAAAATGTGGCATATGATGAACTAAAATTTGACAATTAATATTGATTACCCTATTCTCCCATGCTTTAGCTAACTAGTTAATTTACTCTTGAGATCATTTTAGGAGTCAAAAAAGATATTAGCTCAAAATGTCTATATTTTGATTCACAAAAATTATAATAAAAGTTAGATCATGTAGGAAAAAGTTATAAGAAAACAAAATGATCTTGCTGGGAACTTTCCCTTTCTTAACGACTTATATACAATATATCTCAAACAAAAAATGAAGCATGCATGTTGCCGTCAACATTTTCGTACTCCATACGTACAGACTGTACAGTAAGTAATTCATAGCTGGAGTGGAGTATAAAGTACGGTATAATGTAAGCAAATTAATTGACTAGTTTAATATTGGTATCATCCAATTAATAATATAATATTTGTAGTTTTCATTTTGTACTAATCGTACAGTTGGATTTCATAATTTGTTTATGTAAATATTAATAACTACGGTTAACAACTAATAAACATGGAAATATAAAAACTAGAAGGGTCACAACTCACAAGGAACAAAACACTTCTTGCTAATAGCTAACAATTAGGACAGTCCAGTTCATTACTTTCAGATTCTTTGTCTTTTGATCTAACATTGCCATTTTGTTCGTTCACATAAGCACAAGGTTTGCATCTAGATGCCTTTCCCACTAATTTTACACTGCATATTATATTGCATGCATGGACCAGATTACAAATCACATCAATAATAGAAGTGAACTATTTTTACAACTGAGCTTGAACTTAAGTTTGGCTGATTTTGACTCAACAATTCAATTAACTTTCAAAACAAAAAGAAAAATTACGTTTATAAGCCGAGATTTGAACTTCGTTCTTTTAGTAAACATACACAACCTTCTCAAATGTTTCAAACTCTGATTATCACTTTTAGCGTGTTTTTTTTTTTTTTTTCAATTTTTACTCGATCAATTTGTTACTAGCTTTTATGAAATGAACACTAACAAGCCAAAAACGATCGTTAGCTGAACAAGAGCGAACTTGAAGTACTAAGCTGATTTTCAAGTTGAAATGGGGTTTCTATATATGATTCAAATAGTTTCAGAATTGTCTTTGATAAGCGAACTTGAAGTACTAGCTGATTTTCAAGTTGAAATGGGGTTTCTATCACTACAAAAAAGAATTGTATTAGCTTCACCAATTTGCGTCGGCCTTCAATTGCCGTCGCCAATGCCTCCTCTTTTGCGACGGCAAAAACTGAGGGGTCGCGATTGTGCAAAATATTTGCGACGGTAACAACTGCCGTCGCCAATGGGCGTGGCAAACCCAATGATTTACTATCTAGTCGCTAACCCTAATCCCTCATTCCCTCAACCTCTATTCGAGATATCGACTGACCCTGACCCTCAGCCTCTCTTCGACTCACTCCTTCTGTCCCTCTGTTTCAGTCGCCGCCGACCCACCGCAAAGTTCGACGGTTCGGCCTTATCTCTAAGCTAGCTCTAACCTCTCAGTCAGTCATCTCACTCCCTCAGCCACTCTAAGCTAGCTCCTATTCGTAATCTCGAACCGCTGAACCGCCGACCCACGGCTTTGCTTCGACCCACTGTAAGTAAACCTTCTCTCTATACTTCATTGTTGGGATGTTGGTCTCCGACCCATCGATCTCCAGTTAATAGATTTGATTATTTGAAATTTCATCTCACAACTCTCAATCTCCCTCAGTCCCTCATCTGAAATGTTGTTGGATAAGGAGGTGACGAAGGCGGTGAGGAGGAGTTGTTGGAGAAGGAGGTGACGAAGGCGGCGGATCGAGTCGCTGTCGTCTTGCACACTTAACCCCACGAACCCAACACACCCATTTCTCCAGAACGCACTCAACTCCTCCGTCGTCGATTCCAAGACCAGTGTGTCGTTTCTGTAGGTCCTGGCAGGGACTCGGTGATTTCTGGGATTTGGGTTGATCCCTCTCTTATGGCAATCCCTCATTCTTAAGGTTTTGTTTGCCCAGATCCCTTCGCTTCTTTGTCTGTTTATTTTTTGATGTTATATCATTCTGATGCATTATTTTTAAACTTTTATGGATTCTAACGTTGCCTCTTTACTTTTTGGAAGGAAAAGGATGTTCAGTGCTCCAAAAAGAAAAGATATATCCATGACCCAACAGTAATATATGAGATATCAGGTTGTGTATTTTAGTTGAGTTGTTCTTCAGTGCTAATTGTGTTGTGCCACAGAATGGTGGTGGGAGCTTTATACTAGCTCCATTTTCTCTTTTTGTTTAGTTTATAGTTGAGAGGAAAATAAAAAATACATCTATATTCCAGATAGTTTGCATCTCAGTGATTCTCTGATGAGTAATATGGCTTGATGTTTTGCTATTTTGTTTATTATTTTGCTAAAGTGCTTTGTCCTTGATTGCATGATATCTGATCCAGCAAAACAAGGAAATACAGTCTTGATTCCTGAACCATGTCCTTCCAGCTTCACAATTGACAAGAACAAGTGCGTGCCACTTTCAATGGAGAACCAGAGGAATAATAAGGTGGGGTATTTACTGATCGAACATCTGTTCATGGACAATCAGCATATCCCTCTGGTTCTCCATCAAAAGCCGTATGCATTTCGCCTTATCAGAGACTCTCTGCTAATGTTCCTGTTCAACTTCATGAGAGGTTTCAAGGTCCGTCATACTCTTAACCTTAATTCGTATCCATTATTATATCTGCCTGATTTCCCTTTTATATTTTTGATGTATTATAGAGTTTTGATTGGGATTCTGGAAGCACACACGTCTATCATTGTTACGTCAACGTGGATGGGAGTTACAGATTCAAGGTTTGTATGCTTACCTCTCTGTTATAAGTTGAATGTTTTGTTTACATGTTTGCAAATGTATACACAGGAGGAGCAGAAGTTGATTATTAAGTGAAACAGTAATGTAGATATTATATCTTGAAATGTGCTTTCAATAAAACAATTGATCTACTGAAGAATCAGGTGGGATCCTGCTATTTTGTTGGATAATGCAGCTTTGTTGTTAATTGGTTGGGAATTCCAGCTTGCTTATATGACTTATATGCTTATATCTCATAGACTGCCTTTCTTTTTTTGTTTTGTAGACAATAAGATTAGCTTTTTGTTTTTGTTTTGTCATCATAAATTCTTTATCTATGGTACCAGAAAGTTTAGGCTATCACTCCCTAATTTGTATGTCTAGTTGCTTCTTTGCAATCAGTATTTTGTTTTTCTCTTTTTGTTTCTCATCACAGGAAATAAGTAGGAATTTCGAAAAATTAGCTTCACTGATGGATACATTTGTACATCCATTTGATGTTAAGGAAATTTCTTGTAGCAGTAGTCCAAAGGATCCAAAGTTTGTGTATCGTACTTGTTTACCAAATGATGGTCTATGTTAGTAGCTTATTTGTTAAAGAAATGAGACACTGCCCGATCATTTGGTACACAAATATGGGATCCCTAGCAGTTCTTGCAGAAGCTTACTAGATATTTAACACAATAAAAAATTTGGTCAAACTATATTATCATCATTAGATCACTGGTGCATTACATGTTTTCCATAACAAGGGAATGAAGCCGTTAGCTGGGTTAGCCAGATTAAAGGGGAAAATGTGGCTTTTTGTAAAGGATAATTGCTGGCTTGTGGTTGCCTTAAAGCATTTAGAGTTCATTTTGGTCTTGTTCATACCAAAAAGGGGAACAAACGGAATACAACTTTAGGGGTCTTGCACACTTTCTATAGTTTAGTTTTAGTAGTTATCCAAAAGCATAGGAGATATTGTTTTAAAAATGCAACATAGTGGCCATACGAAACAAGAAAATGCTGAAGGGTAACTTCAAGTTCACAGCCTATTGTATTTGCAAAGAGAAATCTATACTCCATTTCTCATCCAATTAAAAGATTAGTGCATCAGAAATCAGGGAAGCAATGAGCATGTCAACTCTGGTGCATTATGCATTTTAGACTCTTCAACATTGCTGGTTATGCTTTTGCTTTAGTTCTTTTTTTGGCAACCAAGCAAAGTCATTTTATTTGTCTACTTCTTTTTCAGGTTATGAATTTGACAGACAATATCCAGATTATACTGGATGCTTTGAGAATGTCAACTGTGGTGGAAGTACAGGTAATTTCGTGATCCATAATTTAGGGATTTGATGCAATCATGTAATCAATCGTTAGAAGATAGGCTTTCTAGATAAATGCATTATCTCATAAGCAAGTTAGTTGATATGTGTTTGGTTTGTATTAAATGTTCAGGTTCCAAAAATTTTACCATATCAAAAGCAAATTTATCTATGAACTTCATGTCATGCTTGTTCTTTCTCAATTTCTTTTAGCTCTCTTTACAAGCAGTAACTATTTTGCTGGTTAGATTTGACAGTGATAATGTTTATAGAATGCGAAAGTTAGTTGGTTTGAATTTAATGTGATTATATCCAACGCAGGGTTTGATGTCATCTTCAGAATCTAGTGAAGATGGAGGAAATGAAGTGTTCTGATTACCAGTTTTCCAGTACATTAACTATATGTAATTTAATTTTGTAAATTTATGTATTTGAACATTGGTGAAGATATATAAAATTGATGTTAAAAAGTAATTTGATGGAACTTTTCCTTTGTATCACTTTCTTCCCTAAAATAAAAATTTAAAAAAATTCTAGCATGCAAATTTTGTATGCTAGATTTTTTTTTTTAATTAATAATTCACATTTTGCGACGGCAATTTGCCGTCGCAAATATCAATGGCGACGCCACCAACGACATCGGCAAAATTGCCGTCGCCATTGGTCTTTTGCGACGGCAAATTGGCTTTCCGCGACGGCGTTGCGCCGTGGCAATTTGAATTCTTTTTTGTAGTGATATATGATTCAAATAGTTTCAGAATTGTCTTTGATAAGTGAATTTATTATACATATTCAATTGCTTAACTTTTCCTCATGATAGTTTTGATGATTTAAGTTTTGAAGGTCATATAATTGATGAAGTCAAGTTTTTAATTCAGTCTTTCCCTATTTGCAGTAGCCATTTTGTGAAACGTGACGGCAATAAAGTTGCTCACCGGTTAGCAAAAGAGGCTTTGAAAGTTAGTCAACCTCTACTTTGCTTGGAGTCGAGGCCTTCTTGGCTCTATCAGTGTGTCGGATTTCCAGTGTGAAGTCCAGTTTGGTAAGTTTTCGTCCAGTTTGGTTGTTGGTGAGCCTTTGCAGATTATTTTTCCATAACTCATTGTACTCAATTCATTATTAATGAAGTTCTATTTGATAAAAAATAAAATAAAATTTTTCCTCATCTTTCTCAATTTTGTAAGATTTAGGAAACTAGAAAGGCAAAACGTAAATGCAGCCTATAAATCCAAACGAGGAAAACATTTTTCATTAAAAATGTCCTTCAGAAAGACACAAATATTTGTGGCGGATCTTATTGTTCAAGCTCTAAAATGCACAGAGAGCTCCGAGAATAGAGGGAAGCACCTAGGGTTTTGGAAAAGCACAGAAGAGGTTGTTGCCTGTCCGGCGGCGCCCCAGCGTCGATCGTAGGTCCAGGCTTCATCGATGAGTGGCGGGTGTTGCCGGACGGGATTGTGGGGTCTTGGGGCTCTAGGTTTTGGTATCCGGTTCAACCTTCTTGGTCGTGTATGACGTTTCTTTCCTCTCAGGCGGCGGTGCAGGCGGGCAGGATGGTTGGTTGGCGATCGGCGCAGGGTTGAAGCAGGTGGTCAGAGGCTGGATCGTGGCGGCGGTTTTCCATGGATCGTACGACGCTGATTCCCTCTCCGAGTTTGGTCGATCGGCGAAGAGTGCAAGGGTGTCTAACTTTCTGGCGGTTGGATGAAGCCGGGCGACAAAGCACGGCGAGTTTCTCACTGATACTCGGTGTGGGCTCATCGAGATCTGGCCGACAAAAGGTGAGGTTGGTGTGGCTTGCTGCGTGGATGGAGTCTTTCCGGCAGTGCGAGTTCGACGAGACAGATCTATGGTGGTGGTCTGCAGGCGGGTCAACTGAAGAGGAGGAAGATGATTGCGGCGGCTGGTCTATGTTTTTGTTTAAAGTAGTTTTCTTGGTTAGGAGTTCGATTAGGATTTTGGTTAGGTTTTTCTGGTTTTTGGCATGTCCCTACTCTGTTGAGCTAGGGTTGGGTCAAATTGAGGCGCCATGGATGTGGTGTTTTTCCTGGGGACGAATTGGATTATTGTCGGTTTTATCTTATGGTCAATGTGCTGACGAGCGATCATTGCACGTGGTCTGGCATCTTTGGGACACGGTGTGGAAGAGGGCGGTTGTTGTTGTTGCGGTTGTCTATGAGGTGGTATCGATATTCTCGGGATTCTCGGTAGCCCGAGGTGTTGGGCGGTATAGGTGGTTAGGGGTTGGGCCCTTTCGGCTCATGGAAGTCATTTATGGTGATGGACCCGTAACTGGTTTAGGTTTTAGGGAGGAGAGTGGGGAATTCTTGTCCACCACCGGTCATTCCCGTGTTATGTAATTTGGTTTCATTTTAATAAAGGATCTTATTCTCAAAAAAAAAAAAAAAGCTCTAGAATGCTTTTCGTCTTCAAAGACCAAAAGAGAAGAAAAACAAATCGATCCAAAAGAAAAAGAACAAGAGGTGATCAGAACTTGGTTTTAGGTTTCCTCTGCTAATTAATTAAGGACGTGCGTGTACCATTTCGTAAGAATTATCTCACGTGGAATAAGGTCTTGGGTTTAGAAAAGTCCAACAAGAAAAGAAATTGTTTTGTCCAGAAACAAAATATTATTTTGGCTCTACCAGTGAAATGGAATTATGGAAGTGCGAGTAGGAATCTTGAACAAATCTTAAGACAAAATATGAGGTCAGTGTCCGAGACAGAGACTCCAAAGCTAAGCTTCAAGAAATATCTTACAATAATTATGCATGCTACTATATTTAAGTACCAACTATATTAATAATAGAGCCCATCGGATTGCGATTTTGCACTATCAATCTATAAAAGGCGTCCGTTAAAGTGACCCCTCGAGCCTTTTTAGAAGATTGATCGATCAAGCGACTCTTCAACTTGGGATTTAGACATTTAATAGAGCTTTAATTTGTGCCAGTCCTCTTTTTATTTTACTTTTTTTTCCAAATATTATTAAAATTACTCCTTACCCGAGGTATTGTAAATGCATGATTTAGAATCACCACCTACATGGAATATGCCTAATTAGAGTACTGTTGCTTAATATTAGCCGTATATATGATGTTCCTTAATCATAGTACTAATTCTATTTTTAATGTTCTTCACTCACATTCTCATCTAGCAACTTGCTCTCATCATCAGCATTATTGATTTTGTATATCTTCAGAATGTATTCTTCTAGAAATCAATCAAATTAGAAAGTAAAAGTTGTTTAATTATTTGATTCTCATAAGGATCATTTGATTGTTAAATAAAAAACATGCATCACGTTGTGTTGCTCATTCGCCGGAGATGAGAAATTCTTGGTCAAATTTTTGCAAAAACGATTTGTAAAATGCCTTAAAACAAATGAAAAGATAGAGATAAGAGAGCTAGTATGAGTAGGCAGAGTTGCGTCTTCTTCACTCCAACAAACCAATGATGTTTGGTCGTACGGCCTTGATCAGTCTGTATAAGATAAGCATATTCATTAGTACAAGCAAAGAGTCCATTAGATACATCCGTACGTTTATCAAAGTACCGATTAAAACCAATTTAATACATAATTACCTCTCTCTCTCTCTCTCTCTCTCTCTCTCTCTCTCCCCCACCTGTTGCCCTTTCTGCTATATAACTTCATTTTCTTCCCCATACACTCCAAAATTCTGTACCGTGTGCCGAACTGCCGACCACTAATTCATCATATATACACAAAACAATTCTCTGATTTCCCAAAGGAACCATATTCTCATCTTTTTCCAAGAATCCCACCACCTCCACCAACGCCACTATAAAACCTCACTACTATAAACCACCTCAAAAACCCAACACACTCCAAACACATAACTCAAAGAGAGTACTTCAGTCCAGAGTTGGGTAATATTTTCGTCTGGACGCAAAACCCGGTTCAGTTTTGCCTTCTTTTTGGATCATGAACACCCACAGAATGAAAAAGAGCAGAGGTTTCAGGCTGCGAGTACACAAGCTGGTGAAGATCTTCAAATGGATAGTCCGACCCAGAAGAGAGCCGGCCCGGTACAAGAGGCTGGAATCCCCTACTGCCAGAACGTACAACCCCATTTCCAAATTCTTCACCTTGGCAAGGTCTCTTCGACGTGGAGCCAAGCAGCTGTGTTTTCCTAACTCGGGTTACATGCGGGTCGGGCAGGCTCCGGAGGAAGGGAAACCGGTGGTTGTCCCAAAGGGGCACATGGCGGTGTACGTGGGGGAGTCGGACGACGACACGCAGAGGTACTTGGTGCCTGTCATATACTTCAATCACCCGCTGTTTGGGGAGCTGTTGAAGGAGGCCGAGAAGGTTTACGGGTTCAACCATCCGGGTCGGATCGTCATACCTTGTGGGGCTTCGGAGTTTGAGAAGGTGCAGATGAGGATCGCTGCAGGGGACCATTGTCAACGGCAGAGGAGGAATAGTAACCGTCGCTATTAGTGTGAGTTGAACCGCGGGTGATGATCATTGGGGTAAATTCCCATAATGGTCCAAATTCATGATAGTGATTTTGATTTTTTCTTTTCCTTTTTCCCATTTTTCTTGTAAGAAATAGTCACAGAGAGGGGTTGTTTTCAACCTATACCAACTAGATGTATATTGTGAATATTAAAATCAATACACTTATCTTTAGAATATTTTTCAAATGATGTTCACTGATTCATTAAATGTTAAAGCGTATTTACGTACTAAGATGTTATCTTTTGTTTTATTTGTCTTTTTGTGCTTGACAACTTATGAGAATATTATAGAGAATTCATGAGCTTAATTAGCGTCAAATATGATTTATTTGGTGTATCTCAAAGATTTTGAGATGAAACTAGAAAACTCAATCAGTTACTATGCAAGAGAAGATTCGAACACTGCTCCTCAGGATTCGAGCATTAAGGAGGATCGAGGCGATATTAATTTCAAAAGGTCCCAAAAATTTCATGTTGATCAAATGGGCAAGTGGAAGTAGGACTTTCAAGTTTGATTATTTGATTGATATGCTTTAAGTAATAATGTTGATATAGACAGAATGAATTGAAATGTGCCATAATTGCAGTGCTCCATCTTACAGAAAATAACGTATGCACTATAGAATTTAAGCATTTTTTAAACGGTGACAAAGGCTTTGTGATGAAGAAGCTCATTTAAGCACTCGTATAATACAACATTACCTATGTGACTCCAAATTGTTAGTTATTTTGTACTTGACTATACCATGCGGTCGATATAAAAATGTTGGCCAAACAAACTAGCATGAGCTTGATCGCAACTACTAATCTTTGCTCCACAACTGAGATTGTTCTCAACTAGTCAACACGGGCATGTTAAGCCTTGGTGCACGCTATAGGTCGCCAACTTATGTAGCTAATCTGGATTAAAAATTGCGTCACCTGTACGATTGTACAGATAACTAATATCGACCATTACAAGCAAACCAAAACCTTTTGCTATCCTACTAGCTAGCATCTCCTCCTAATTAACAAATAGAAACATATCAAGAAGACACGGAACACCAACAAGAGAATTAGCCAAAATTCCATCGGAAAAAAAAAACAAAAAAAAAAAACAAGAGAATTAGCCAATTAGGCCTTGGTACAGCAAGGAAGGCACAAAACAACAAAGCATCATGGTGGAACAAGACCTAAATTACCATAGAACATGCGCCATCATCATGAGAGTTGCATGCATACATTCCTTTTTCTACCAAAAGCAATTTGGTTAATGGCTTTTTGGTCCCGCATGGTGAACCCTATAAGATCGGAGATCTCGAGTTGGATTCGAGCTAGCCATGTTGATGCTGAGCCTTGCTTCTATCTTGGTCCCCCCTTACTACCCTTTCTGTGACCAAAATGCACCACAACTAATTCGAATTCGTGACCGCTTCCAGTCGGACCGACCACTCAAAACAAGAGGTGAGGAGAAGGACTCGTGGCAGTGCCACAAAATTTGGTGCAACTCAAGTTTGATTCTCGTTGCTTGGTTTCTTGAAGGTTTTTGCTTTTAAGAATAAACCTGCGGTATTGTTCCTCATGCTGATGCACCTGGAACACGTACTAATATTCATGCATTGATGGTAAACTTGATTCCTTTGTTAGCCATTGTGATCCATCATTGTGATCTCCTTATCTCCATCCTAGTGTCAGACAGATCGATCTCACATCAATAGGATAGTGGAAGTTTACATGTCAAGTCCCCAAAATATGTGCACTCTGAACCAACTAGATCAATTTGGTTGAGCTGCACAATATGTAGTCCAACTATTTGGCTAAAATACAACTTGAATTTACCACCGGGATTCTCACAGTAGCTACAAATTAATTGAAATGGAATAAGATGAGGTTCAAACTTGATTTACCCACCCTATATATGGGCCTCCTAAATTTTAAGAGAAATTATACGAATTCAAGAGAGGAAGTCTTGAGGTTTCTTCTGAAATAGAAGTACCATTAATACTATGACAGAAGGCCAGCTGCTGAAAACACAACATTACTCTTTTATATATGTTATATATATTCACATGGATATTATTTTTGACATATCTATATTACCTTCTGCAATAGAAATATAAACGATGTGCCGTCCATAACCTACTACAAAGCTTTCAAAATTTCCAACATTTATTTCAAGCACTATAGCCTTTGTTTGAAGGATGCAGTCAGCCCAGATCATGACCATCACAAGCAGCCCAAGATGCTTCCTCCATTTGGGCTTGAGATACACCACTGTTGCAGATGTTGGCAAATGCACGCATGTGTTTCATGCCATACTGAGTCAGTGATCCACAATGTGTTTCAAACACTCGCACCTGTGATTCAAAGTTTTACAATCAGTAATTACAATGGTGAAACAACCGAACAACATTTAAGTCGCGAGATTCAAAGTTGGTAGGTGCAAGTAGTTATTACCATGGATTTTAAGCATTCCCAGTCATCCACAAGAGGCAGACCAAGTGGTCTGACGAAATTGAGCAGCGTAGCACCGTTCTCAGGTCCATAGAGAAATGTCCCTATGAATTTTATGCTTCCATCTATGTGATTCCTGTGCTTCATAGTTTCTCTAATCTGCTTCAGGATTTCCCTCTTCTTTTCTGACCCGTGTTCTGATCTTCTGTACTGTATGAAAATAACCAAGTGAACATTACATTAAGCTCAAGTGACCTGACCTAATTTAGTACTATTTGACAGCTTAACCAGTTCCCGCTTAAATTTTAAACTTTAATAGTTGGTCAACAGTTTCGTAGCTCAGATGATCGATCCAAATATGCTACAAATGATTCTGTTGGTTTTTTGTTCGTGTGAAAAACGAAAAAAAATGAGGGGAGAAGCTCACCAATTGCCACATGAAGAAAATCTCTGCATCTCTCTGGTTGACAACTTCCATGTGCTGTTCTAGTTGACCATTGTTTGGAGGGAAGTTCGCAGAGGAAGGATCAAAACCAAGGTACAAGTAGAGCTTCTCTTCTGTGAGATTTTTATTTCCATATTGCATCACATGAGATCCAATATTGTAGTTATTAAAATTCGAAGTCCGTTTCTTTACCTGCACAAACGCACATATTTACATTTGTCATATCAGAGTAATAACTGTTCAGATGAATGCTTAGAAATAATATTTGGGTCCAGAATATGAAATTTAAGTGCCAATCTACTGTGAACCTCACCGTCTGGTATTGTTGTTTTAATGTTTCTTTCTTCAGATTGTGTATCTCACTGCAAAACAGAAGAACACAGCAAATCATAGTGTTATATATATAGTGTGGCCAAACAATTATGCATTCATTGAAATATAAATTCACTAATTTCAAAGGAGTAAAAAGTCAGATAATACCTGTCCTCCATCCAAGCAACACTGTACAAATCCCCTAAGCAAGTGATGTATTCAGGTGGTGGTGGAGGGTTCATCCCAGGACAGTAAGTCCCAAAGCTGTTTTCCTCTGCATTTGATGCTGTAGTCACGTAAATGTTAAGGTCACTTGGCATTATGCCTTCAAAAACGCTCCCACTCTCACATGCTTCTACATATATAACCTGCATACGAGACAATTGAAGTCGAGCACTTAGCTGTCATGTACTCATATCTGTGTAATCATAAAAAGTGGAACAAACTAATAATGGAAAAGAAAAAGTGACATCCTTACCATCTCTTTGTAGCTCCCAGATGCATGTTTCTTCTTCAAAACATTAATGAAATCCATTGCATACAGAAAAGGCATATTTGGCATTCCTATAATTGAAAATTGGTGAGTTGTAGCTTTAAGTATATAACATTTTCTTTCTAAAAATTTGATCACATCCAAAAAGAGCAGTAAGGCTGACAAAGTTGTCTTGAAAAGGAGGAGGAGTTCTGTCCAAATTGATATGAGTTTTGATACATCACAGTAAAATGAGAAAGTTGGGAACTCACCAAGAACACCAGGACCACCATGATCCGAGTAGAATAAGAAGATCCTGTCATTAGGTTTGCTAGCCACAACCTTCCCACTTCCACCTTTCACAGCCTTCTTGTTCCCAAGAAGTACTGCATACAGGTTCGCAGCAGTTACATGCTTGCCGGTGTAATCCTACAGCGTATAATACCAAAAGTATATGAGATTCCAATTCAAAATAAAGCTCAATAGACAAATCAACAACCAAGCTTGAAGCTAGCTATGTTGGATATATGACCTCTTTTCATTGTATCCTTGTCCTTACTACTGAAATTTCAATAAATTGAACGAACCAATGAGGTTAGCTAGGGTGATTGGATTACTCCAAGTGATGTTCTACATCACAAGGGAACCAATGTCATCAGTCCTCTGTATTTATTAAAAGAATATCACCATAATACGACAGATGAGGGGCAGTAAAAGGCACTTCAACAATATTATGTATTAATGTATTATTGATTTATGTACTATATATCAATATTATACCAAATTTTTTTCATTTGGTTTACTTGGAGGGTGGGTCGAACCAGTATCCTAATAATTCTGAATTATTTAATTTCACACCCTCCTAGAGAAAAAGGTTCAAGTTTGAGAATTACTGTAAAACGGAGGCCAACATTGAAAAATGAGCTAAACAGTTGGACAAATTTGCAAAATGGAAAAGCTTGCTTAAAAGTTACACAAGTGACAAGCCAGAGACACAGCCACACAGGTCATAGTCTCATAGATGATAGATCAATATCACACTCACCAATCAGAATTCATGCTATAACTTACCACCCACACAAAGATGCACCTGCCATGACCTCTAACTTAATCACTGTGACTCCAATACACACATCACTGGGCATTTAGCTTTTCATTCAATTACTTTTAAACATGTTTTTAGAGAAATAAATTTCATCGCGGATGCAATTACAGATCTAAGCCATTCTATCCCTCATAATGTATCTTGGGTTGATAGGGTTCCTGCTGCCGCCTCTAGGGCGTTGCTATTTGACATTGTAAACTCTGGGTATCTCATAGGCTTTAATATCTAAATTATTTTTCCTTTCAAAAAAAATAAATATATAATTTATTATTAGACTTGCATAACCATCAAAAGTCATGTCACCTTTAATTGTCCGATGAAAAACTTTAGAATCTTTTTCAATTCTTATCATAAAAGTAGTCGCGTAGGGGTAATAATAAGTAATGTCTTTTTTTGCTAAACCTTGTGGGCTTGTGGTAAGCTTAATATAAACACAAGCTAGCTTATGGTTTTGTCCTCGTTAAATAACTAATCACTTAGCTCACAGTCTCACACGTGGCAACCATGATTAAGAAAAAACATATCGTACCCACTGTTTTTTTGGTCAGATAAGTATGAATGATACTAGATAGAGAAAGCATATTCAACTTCTACAATATTCAATAATATTACCATTGATTTGAGGAAAAAAAAGAAAAAGGAAAACTGCAGCTAGCTTTTGGTACCTTTGGGACGCCGGCATATACATCATGACCTTGTGGATGGTTGATGATGATGCCTTTCCTGGGATTCATCTCATGCATGGCGATGTCATCATACATGAAGACCACTATGTTCTCCTCCTTCAACCCACCTTTTCTCAGTATCTGATATGCGTGACAAACATCCGCCTGTACATATATATATGCATATGTATGTGAATCCATAAACCCAAAACCAAAACAGAAAGTAAGAACAAATAAAATTGATATCACACACACCTGATGCCTGTAATTTCCATAACCATTTGAACCGGCTACGAGAACCGCCCATGTTGTCCCGGATTGTTTATCAGTATCTTCGGTCTTATCCTTCTCCGAAGGCAACCGGATTGCAGAGTCCCAGAAGTCGAGCCTAGCTGCGGCTCGACCTCCTCCTCCTATAGTGGTTTGTATAACCAGTGCTACAAAGAGAACCAGCAGCTCAGACAGACGGACCGCCATGAAGAGTGAGCAACAGGCCGGGTTCAAGAAAACCCAGAGTTCTAAGGAAACTGTGGGCAGAGGAAGAGAAAGAAGAGGGGGAGAGCTGAGTGGAGTTGAAGGGTGGTGATATAGAGAGAGAGAGAGAGAGAGAGAGTATAAAAGTCGTGGGTGGTGAGTGGTGTCGTGGGAGGTGCCATGCATAACGAGACAAGAGGTTGACACGTATGGGACGGGAAATGAGTCTGGTGGGACCAAAGGTGGTGTGGATTGTACAGGTGGGCTGATGTTTGGCATTGGAGGCATTGTGAAGTGTGAAGGCCTGAAGCCCTGAATGAAGGGTGATCAATCTTTATTTGTGAGACTTATTAATCAAGGTAAATATTTTGGCTCCTTGCTCTTTATTAGAACAGAGACCAGTTTTTTCCTGTAACAGCT